>NW_025318771.1:0-695 GCF_018153725.1 Drosophila mojavensis | reverse complement strand
TATGTATAACAGGCAATAACAAGGACTATTTCTGGGCCGATTTCAGTACGACTTACTTCGTTGAGAAGCAATCTTTTTAGAGCCCCATCCATTGACGTATTCAGATTTTCAATGGGCCAACAACTTTTTGAAATATTTACATTATTATCCCTGAAATGCGGTAAGGATCAAAAATTGTTTTTTTCTATGTATAACAGGCAATAACAGGACTATTTCTGGGCCGATTTCGGTACGACTTGCTTCGCTGGAAGCGATCTTTGAGCCCCATCCATTGACGTATTCAGATTTTCAATGGGCCAACAACTTTTTGAAATATTTACATTATTATCCCTGAAATGCGGTAAAAGATCAGAAAATTGACTTTTTTCTATGTATAACAGGCAATACACAGGACTATTTCTGGGCCGATTTCAATACGACTTACTTTGTTGGAAGCGTCTTTGAGAGCCCATCCATTGACGTATTCAGATTTTCAATGGACCAAACAACTTTTTGAAATATTTACATTATTATCCCTGAAATGCGGTAAAAGATCAGAAAATTGACTTTTTTCTATGTATAACAGGCAATAACAGGGACTATTTCTGGGCCGATTTCCATTACGACTTACTTCGTTTGGAAGCGTCTTTGAGAGCCCCATCCATTGACGTATTCAGATTTTCAATGGGCCAACAACTTTTACAAATATTTACATT
>NW_025318770.1:0-329 GCF_018153725.1 Drosophila mojavensis | reverse complement strand
ATAAGTGGAACCTCGGTCACATATTTTTATATTTATATGCATTGAACCGAGGTTTCTCTCTATATATTATTATAAGTGGAACCTCAGTCACATATTTTATATTTAATTTATATAGGTGGAACCGAGGTTCTCTCTATATCTTATTATAAAGTGGAACCTCTTACAGTCACATGTTTTATATTTATATAGGTGGAACCAGGAAATTCTCTCTATATATATAATATACCACAATCATTTAATTTCATTATTCTTTATTATATCATATTAATAACCTATGCTGGCAAGACAGCACTCCACATTCATATGAATTTTTCATTTTTAATTTTCTC
>NW_025318769.1:0-11088 GCF_018153725.1 Drosophila mojavensis | reverse complement strand
GCAGCAGTTGCTCCAATTAGATCACAACATATGAGCGTTGCAGTTATCCAGAGATGTATTGCTCTATGCTAAACACCTGTACTTGTGTTGCCTTAAAAACCGTTATTTTGGTTTTGCCAACGCGCGGCCTCAGAAAACAACATCGAAATTTTGTTGCTCACATTTTCGTTGACCTACTTTCTGAAAATTGTCAAACGAAAATAGAATTTTTCTTCATCTTCGCAATGAAAACACATGAAACTAACTAGAAATGTAATATCTTTGCTGACATACATCTAGAAATCTGTGTAATATGGTTTTTCTGTTTAAAATTCTACTAGTTATAATACTCAAATTTGAGGTAAAAAATAAAATAAAGAGCGAAAATTTAAATGATCAGGCTAGAATCACCAGTGGAGCTTTAGAATTCCATACATAATTTAATAATTAAATATTTAATTACAAAAATAAATAAAGTATATGTTAAAACTTCTAATAATGACCATTCATAATTTTGATAAATTATTATTAAATTATGAATAAAAAATTAATTAATCAGTAAAAATCTTTATTAAAAATTCTTAGTTACAAAATCTTTCTAATATAATGTGAAATATTTATTCATATATTATATTAATATATAATATAATTCATATTAAACAGCACATACTCAATATCAGATTCGAGCAAATCAAGTTCATTATCTCTCATTAAATGAATAGAATAGATGAAATAAATAAATTGCATTATAATAGTTTGACTATGCAGAGTTTGATATTGAAAGTATTTGGTTTTAATCTGCATAGTAGAAACACATTCACCTGCTCAAACGGGGGAAATTCCAAATTATAATTACATCTGGTAATAGAAAACTTATGTTAATTTGTAATCACCCCATGGTCGAAGGTTCGGCCCCTTAATTTATTAACAATTGTGATTGTAATCAAATTTATGCTTTGCTCTTATCGTTGCGGTATGTGTGTGTAAATATGCAGAAATGGAAAATGCACAATCAATTGTGAGTCCAGCATGAAATTGAGTAAGAAATTAGAATTGAAACACAATGAGCCCAGTAGGGTGGGTGGTTGGCTTGGGAGAGTGGTTTATTGTGGCCAATCTTCAGATAAGATGGCCAATAAGAAATGCCATTGTTACAAACATTAATTAAAGGCTATGAGGCAGGGAAAATGCCATGCCATTTTATACGTCTGTGCAGACAAGCTGGCTCCGGACACGGGAAGGACACGGACACGGACATGGACTCGAACCCCGGAACCCTAGTCGGGCAAATTATACGCACACACACACGAGCATGGAAAGGCTATTTTCAAATGGTGTTGGCTATTTACGAGCTCAGCGTGGGGCAAAATGCTGCTGCGGGTGTTTTTCTGCTTTACTGGGCAATTTTAATTTGCAATTCTCCAGCATTATCCATACATACTCACACGCACACACACACACACACCATACACCATTACATACTCTGAAAGCGCTGCACTGAAATTATTTTTAATGAAAATGCGCCACGCAAACCGACCCTACGCACAATGAGGCGTTGTAATAAACATCCTGCTGCCAGATTACGAGCCGCCACAAACGTCAATCAATGTAATATACTTTATACACACATACACAAACACACACAGCATATGTATAACAAGCAAATATATATGTAAATGGGTTTTTGTATATAAGTTTAATAACATTATGCTTGCCTTTAGGCATTTTGTGCGCCACAGAAGTTGCATGCAGACCTACCAGCAAAAAGGCAGCAGCAGCAGCAACATCTCCATCGACATCCAAAAACATCGGCGATTCAGTTAAGGTCAGATAGGCGGTCATTAGGGGCTGGCGAATGTTAATCAACATTGCCGCAAAACCGTTATAATGTTTGAGGGGATGCGGTCCTTCCACTCCATCATCGGCGCGTTTGCATCCACTGCTCAAGTAACAATAAACAATTATTTTCACCACATGCCCGAGGCGGGTCTATGTGGCTCTATATGTGTAGTGTGTGTGCTCCCTACCAAGAAATAGTAAACCGCAAGTTTGGCTGCCTTCCTCATGAGCCCCAGGCCTGGGAAATGCAAACAGCAATCGAGCTCGAGGTTTAAGTTTGCTAGATCCGCAGCCTTCATTTAGGCTACGACACACGCTGCAAGCCCTGGGCAAACGTTGCGTATACGCAGATAATTTTCCTGCTTTGCACTGTCAAATGACTGCACAATAACAACAATGGCTGACAAAACAGCAAACAACACCAAGAACAACAACAGCAACAACAACAACAACAACAACAACGCTGACTTAGCTAGCTCTGGCATTTACCGTCGGCGTCTCCCAAAGGCAAAAAGTTTGCTTTTGGGCGAAGCGTACTTTTGATCAGAAATACACACGCACGCACACACATGTAACTTCGCACACGGATATGTAGAGGCAGTCGCATAATTGTCGACAAGTTATATTTTTCCTGTAACCTGTGCCGATCCGTGCGTGCACTGAGCGAATTGCGTTACTATATTTTAGCTAATGTGCGATTGGAAATGAATTGAAGCAGCTTTATTGATTGTTTGCAAAATATGTGGTAGAATTTATTGTTTTAAATGTGAATTATTATACAAATATTGGGGGTATTTTAATTAACTATTTTATGAAATTATGAAGCAAAATATATTTGTACTAATATTTATTTATATATTTTTTTCTTCAAGTTACCAAAACTATATAATTTGCTAAAATACAAAGTTTTTGCCTTCAATCAAAAATATATTTAAATGTTCTTTTATACTCTGCACTTAATCAATATATTAATACACAATTATACAAAAGATTAAATTTTTCTCAGTAATTTTAACAGAATATTCTTTAATTATTATTTAGTAAATATTTTTGTTTATATCAGTTAAATAAATAAAAATTTGAGGATAATTTAAAATGAATTTCTTTAAAGTGTCTTAGCTCAGATATATTAGTAGGAATAATAGATGCATTTCCAACTATATTTTAGCTGTACCTTTAACAAAGTATACTCCTTTTATTATTGAATATTTCAATTCCTTTAATATATTGCTAAGATAAGTGATATTTCCTAGCTTAATTACAATTCACAAGAGAATTGTTACCAATTGCTTAACTCTACAGCTATTTTTAGATTAAATTTGACAACTTCTATTGTTTCCTATACTAAATTAGAAATAGTAGTAGGAAACATTAGGAATAGTCAATTTTAATCTAAAAATGGTAGTAGAGTTACATCTTCTCTACTTTATTCATTTTTTTTTCTTTCTATAAAACCTTAGAAACCTCTTATATACACAGTACTTCACTTGGCCACAAATTGCCTTTGTTTTTGACCTGTCCATTTCTTATCATCGTACAGGCTTAAGTTTTCTTAACGTGTATCACGTACGTTTGGTAAATGCGATGGGCTCTCATTGAAGTAACAAAACATCAAAATCGATCGATACAAATTACAAAACCAACGTCAGCAGCTTTCTCGTTTAGGGATGCTACGGGTTATCCTTGTAGTGGTGGTGATGTCGATGGTGGTGGTGGTGGTGGTGGTGGTGGTGGTAGTGTTGCTGTTGCTGCTGCTGCTGCTTTGCTGTGGCTGTTGTTGGAGTTTGATCCCACAATTCCACTCACAGACGCACGGAGCCAACCCCCTGGTGCATAGTTCCGCATTGACGATGACGGCGACGTCGAGGACAACGACGACTATGAAGGCTGGCACTTTGTGCTGCTGCTGCTGTTCGTCTGCTGTTCTGTGTTCTGTGCCGTGTCTCCTTTGTGCCGTTTGTGTTTTACTTCCACTTCAATCATAACTGTGTTCAATTGTTGTTTTTATTACCGCATTCCTTTCACCTTTGCCCGCACTGACGACCAACTTGCTCTGTGGCTGGGAAAATTGGTTGGCTTTTCCGCACTCACTCTGCAGTTGCTGTTACTGCTGCTGCTCGAATGTATTTTATACTCTATCGCTGGGTATTTTGCTTTGATAATCGAATATAGTGAATTTAATATGATATATCATAATAATCGTGGCTCGCATTCCATTGTTGCTTAAATTCTTACTACTTGATTTTTATTGAATTTTCACTACACATATTCCACAAGTTATAGTTAGAATAATTGTGTATAAAGAGTGAGAAAGAACAACTTTTCTTAATTATATCTTGCCTGATACATCATGGATTCTTACTCAAGATTTACCTACATAGTCTTTTTCATAGTGTGAGTATGATTACATGTGTTATACTGTAGAGTACGTAATATGATATATCATAATAATCGGTTGTAATATATAATTTCAATCTTCTTTTGATATATATTATTATATTGTCCACATTATATTAATTTTTGCAGAGCATATTCAATTCGTTGTTTTCATAATTCTGGTTTCTACTTCTCCTGCCATCATTTTTTTTTTTTATGATTTCATGCAACCGACAACCGTTACATGTGCTTATCTGGCGGCAGAGTTCTGCTGCTCACCTCAGCACACATTTTCCATTCATTTCCTTCCCATTTTTCCGCATGAGCGGCAGGCGAAGGTCGGCTGCCTCATGTGTGTGTGTGTGTGTATGTGCGCAGGTTACCAACAACAATGCCCCCTGAAAACACATGTTCAATTCTTTCATACACATAAGCACACACACACAAAACACTCAAACACACACAGAGCACATATTCAATAATTCTTTGTACACACTTAAGCACACACAAAAACACTCAAACACACACACACACAATTATAAAATACCATAAACTGTTTATTGTACTCTTTGTAAAAGATACGAAACAAAAGAACAAAACTTAGGAAATAAGACTCACTTCTGTTTTGCTTGGCTTTGAGATAGAGGGACGTTTATTAATATCTCCAGCACCTACATATATACACCATCTAGCTCCGATGGTAATTGGCGCAACCAGTTAAGGAATGGATCTACCCTTAATCCATACTGAAGTATCATTATTTTTTGCTTAGAGTTCACACAAAGTGGAGTAACTGTACTCGGTCATTTACTAAATGAGACAAGGATCAATCATGATAATCGTTACCACAAAAAAAAAAAAAAATATATAATATATATATATATTACAGTCTAATATATAAATGTACACATGTACCTAATTTTAAATAACAAATGTGTTGCGATTGGGCGAAATCAGTCGTTGATGGTATATTATCGCAACATTTATTCATTAAAAATAACCATGTGGATATGTATGCATATGAACATTTTATGGTGTAATTATGAAATCAAACGCTTCAGTCATCGTACTTCATGCAGCTGAAACATTCATTCCTGGAAGCTCATGATGCTGGTGGGGTGAGATCAATCACTGATAATCACTACCACAGCGCGGTTAAACAACATAGTAATGTATTTGTGAATTTGTACATACGGTACATATAACCAAGACACCGTAACTATAGAAATCGTCTATTATTTCACAACTACATGAAATTTTAAGACACCTTTATAGAAAAATAAATAAAAGCAACAACGCGCCACAATTTACCCACGTTTACGCCATAAACCCTAACGGAATCTTGAATTTCAGTCGTCACTCTCCATTCGAGGCTCTTTCAGTGTCGGCGCCACTAGACACGACAAATTACAACACTCAAAACTCAAAAGAAATTTCGGCCGACAACCAACAAATCCGCCACGGCTTGTACAATGTATGGCGCCACTAATCTGGCATCTTTCGACGCCGCCACCCGTCGCTTATTCGGCGAACGAAGTATACATGGCGTCACCACATTCGCACAACTACGCTACAAAATGTATAGTTTGTGGTGAAGGTACTATTCAATGAGCAACTCATAAGAACTACAAGTCAGTTGCACGACACAAATCAAACAAGAAAGGAACAATACGCCTGACTTACAAATAATCTCATAGTGCAGTGATAAATAGTCGTAATCCGCTCATGTAGACCAGAAGGTCTATAAAATCAGAGCGTTGATAGTTGTAGTGACTTAGCTTCAGTCGGCTTTGAGTAAAACACATACACAAATTTCTATAGTATATATCATTTTCATTCTTACGTTGTTTTCCCCTACGGTGAATTAGATCCGATAGATTCTGGCGCAACAACTTTTAACCTGTACAACGTTCGTAAAACTGGTGTCAATACCACAAGCAATAGCATTTTATTAAGGAATGTCAAAACATTACCACTTCGGCCAAGAACATCACCAGGCAAATCCTTAAAAATGGCGAAAACACAGTTTGGCATCACTCCCCGGCGACTCGTGGACTCCGGCAAACGCCTCGGTATCCATACTTCCGTCTACTATATCGACTTCAAACGGGTACACCTTCAACAATTAGCATGCCGATGAACACTCCAGCAACTGTAGCCCCAAACCCGACATCTCAGCACCATCAGGAGTGCACCTGCCTTTGACAAGGACCCTAATCAAGCTGCAAGAGACTTCATCGTTGAATGTGGAAGTGATCCGCATCTAGCTGCAAGAATCGACCGGACGCCGTACAGCTCCCTTCTACTACTAAAGAGCTATCAGGAATAAAGTCATAGGAAGAGCTAATGACGTTAAAACTATGCGACACTGGACTCATCTGGAATGACATTAGGAATCTGATTCAACATTATGGTAACAAAGTGGAAGCTGCTTATTCACGATTTACCGAAACATTTTCTGATAACTTATCTTTAGGTCAACTTTTTATGGTATTTTGAAAATAAGATCTCAATTAACAGACAAATTACAGAAACGCAAATCAATACTCTGACCGACAAGCTAAACTCTTGACGAAATTTGCTTGGGCCATTTTTAATCCACTTACAAGACCTCTTAAAACTTCGGTAAAATCAAAATCGCAAGATATTAACGAAGCCTACGAATGTTTTCGTGAAGATAAACCTATTCCTCAAAAACCAAATAACCTCAGAAAATTAGGCACAAATAACACCATATTACGCCCCCAAATATAAAATCAATAACAACCCAACCCACGGTATAATATGAGCAATTCATATGAAATTCTGCAGCTTCATCACTCAACCTAACTATCACAATAATAATAAATTCAACTCTAAATCCTTTCAACTCAACAATCACCAACAATCAATTACATAATATTAATGAACAATCATCAACTGAACTTTACAATATCAACGACATGAAAATTTTTCAAAACTACTCAAAGACTTCAACAGGGTACTTAACAAAAAGAACACATGGCTCAACACTCTACATTCATATAAGTTAATTCCATCACAAATATTACAATCAAATTTTAATAGATACAGGGTTCCACAAATTCATTTTATAAGCCCAACTTTAGTTTCCAATGTCGATCATAAACTCTCAATCTGCAAGCATCCAGTTGTCAACCGTCAGCCATAAATTTGGAGGAAAACCATTGTTCGTCAACTTACAGGTTTAAAGAAATGATTTTGGAGTTCTTCTTTTTCAGAAACTTTTCATCCACATTTAAGGCCTATTATGAATGGATATTCTAAGAAAATTAAAAATAATATTAATCTAGCCTGTTTTATCTTGAAACTCAAAATCCTTATTTTAAAAATTTGCCCTTCAAGACAATCAGTAACCAGCAGAAGTACATGTACCGCTCCCAACATCAAAAGTCTGTCAAATCTTCAGTCCAGTTAGGCAAGGTGATTTTACAATTCAAGAAACAATTATAACAAAAACTTGAATATATCAGAGGACTATACAAATCAATAACGGATATAGCAATATATTAATTACAAACAAGTCCGAAGATCATCCACTATATTTGGAACAGCATTTAAAGGCTCACCCCCTATAATCCAAAATCAATTTGTTGAAATGGCAATATAATAACCTCAGATAATCAAAATCCTCAACATATCACAAACTTAATCACCACATTAAGAGACAAACCACATAACTCAGAAGAAAATCGCGCTAACACAACTTTGTGGTAAATACATGATTATTTTCAAACGATAGTCAAGGATTAACGTTCACCAATGTGACATTAAACACTATATACACACAACTGACCAATATAATCTTTGTCAAATCCTATGCTATATCTTTCCACTTGTAAAGAGGAGTAAAAATATGGAAATGAGTCAATGCTGAAACAAAATATAAATTTACAACCATTCTTCACATGGAATTTTTAGTTTGTTTAGTTTCAAAAGAAACAATTGGAAATGAAGAGCAAAGATGGAGCTAGTTTAGATTATCATCAAACTCCAACGAAGCAACTTCAAGACTACGCTACCCCATTTCCGAATATAAACGATAAAATTCTAGATCAACTCAGTAAATCCACCTACTTCTCAACGCTCGTGATTGTAGTGCGTTTCACCAGTTGAAATGAATAAACGAGACCAGATATAAAACAGCCTTTACAGTGATGAGGTGAGTGTCACTTTGAGTTCGTCCATGCCGTTCGGGTTGAAGACGCTCCTGCTGCAACGTTCAAAGAGTAATGGACCGCTATCATACAGAGATCTTATGGGTTCTACATCTGTCTGGTTTACTTGGACGATATTATAATTTTCGACATCTACGAAACGTCTGACTGACATTAAAACAAGTTTTTTGATAGGCTCAGATCACGCTAACGCTTTAAATTACAATTACAATCTGACTTCCTTCGAAAGGGTTAATTTCCTAGGCCACATAGTGACTCTGAGATGGTGTTAAACCTAATCCCAACAAGTAAAAAATAGTTCAGGGTTCCATCCAAGAACCAGAACAATTAAATCCATTCTAGGGCTCCTTGGGTTATCGAAGTTCATTTAGGGACTTTGCATAACAAAAGCTAACACACAGCAATTAAAAGGCTTCAAAGCGGTAACCATTGATGAAGAATACTGTAAAATAACTGAGTTTGTAAGAGACATTTACTTTTACAATCCAATGTTGGTTTGCAAATTTCAACAAACCTTTATAACCACTGATGCAAGCAATTATGCCATTGGCGCTGTTTTATCTACAAAAATTAGCTGGAAGCCGACCATTTCTGCTGGAGTCACATTTACATTATCTGACAGAGAAACGTTATTCTACGACAAAAAAGAAATGCTTTGATTACTGGGCAGTAAAACACTTTAGGCCTTACTTATTCGGAAAAAAATTTATCTTAGTCTCGGATCATAAACCAGTAACATGGAACACAGGGCCTTTCCACCAACGATAAGTTGCCATTGGAAATTGCCCAGTTATTGGAATACGAGTTTGAATTTCAATACAAAAAAGGCTCTCAAACGTGGTTTGCAGATACATAGTCGTATCCGTTCCAGAACAGACATTAGCGTAAACCATATAGACGCAGAAATTTCTAACCTTTCAGCCAACATCCCAGCTGTTGAAGAAACCAGCAACAACAACTTGCAGATTGTTTTAACTGAGGGCATTTTCTGCTTCTTGCCAAGGTTTCCTCCTTTAAATAAATTAAGGCAAACAATCCACTGAGTCAAAGCTTTACCACAGATATTGTGCTGGACATCTTAAAGAAAACATTAAAATAAACAGGATATGCACAATTTACACGTCGGACAACATTTTGAATGGTGCAGATGCTGTTTTCTAAGAGTTTTCTCACAATAAACTTTCAAATTGTTTAGATTGTACAACCTGATGATATTACACTATTACTGACCAAAGAAAAATTGTCAATGATTATCACAATAATAACAATCACCAGGGTATTGATGGAAACACTAGTAAATGTAAAAGAAAGGGTTGCTTTCATATATGAAAGTAAAATAGCACAGATATTAAAAGTGATTACCTCCTGCTTAAATACGATGAACTGACCACAAAACCACCCAGCATAGAGTACCACAAACTCTCCTTTGAGCCAAAAGTAGAAATAATTCATATAGATATATACACGATAAACAAAACTATAGCCTTACACTAATAGATAAGTTTTCTAAAATTCATGTGCCTACCCTATACCCAACAGGACCACCATAAACATCGTCACTTCCATGAGCTGTTTTTAGTCTTTTGGAATACCTAAAGACTAATCTATGACCAAGGTGCAGAGTTTTCCGGCAGTATATTTAAGACTTTTGCAATCAATGCCAATCAGTATCATGCAACATCCTTCCAACAGTCATCCAGCAACTCCCAGTGGAGGCGAAACCCGTTCAACACTTACAGAATTTATAGAATAATCACCAGACTAATAAAAATACAAGCAGACAAATAAACACGAAGAAACTCTTTCTGAAACACTTCTAACCCTACAATAACGCTATACATTTCATCTAAAAATACACCTTTCGAACTTTTCATAGGACGCACTCATATTTTTGAACAAACTATTAAATACGACCAATAATGCGAATATTTTACAATTAAGATTTCTCCGATCAAATTATACCAAGAGGTAAAGAAATGTTACATAAAAATACCAAACACAATTTGGATAAACTTAATGTTGCTAGAAAATCTGCAACACTTGTATCTCCAATAATGATACCAGCATTTGAAGGGAGGGAATCGTAAAAAGAAATAAAGTAACGCAAGATTCTCCAAACATAAGTTTTACAAGATAATATGACACAATTATCACTACACACCCACAAAAATACATAAATCTAAAATAAAATGAACAACATATAATAATAGGCAGTATAATTTTTAATTTTAATGTATACTATTCACTTAGTACTTAAGCATAAACAAAAGATGACATTTTATATTATACTTTATCTTTATTTTGTGTTGTGTTGATCTCACATCCTTTAATTATTATGATCATAACAAATCAGTGGTATCCTCCACCCCTGGACACTATTTTTAATCATTTGCTTCATTTTGGGAGGGGGAGGTTACCAACAACAGCACACACAAACACATATTCAATGATTCTTTTGTACACACATAAACACACACAAAAACACTCAAACACTGAAACACATATTCAATGAATTCTTTTTGTACACATACAGCACAAAAACACTCAAACACACACAATTATAAAATACCTACACATAGCAAGCATTGTACTCTTTGTACTGAGAAGTACGAACAAAACCAAAAAACTTAGAAATAAGACTCACTTCTGTTTTGGCATTTTGGATGAGGGGACGTTTTATTAATATCTTGACACCTAC
>NW_025318768.1:0-3416 GCF_018153725.1 Drosophila mojavensis | reverse complement strand
AAATAAAATAAGTCCATGAAGTTTCGTACGAAACAATGATGCTTATTCACTAAGCGTTAAGAATGAAAAGCAGTCCCCACTAGGTAATTAGTATTTGGGCGGCTGCATTATTCAGCCTCAAGCGGCTCTATGCAGTCATTCAAATGTAAATTGAAGCTCTCAATAGACAATCCATTTCGCAATCCGGCCGCATCAATCCTCAAAGTACCCAGGATGCAATGCCTCCATAGAAAGAAGTGACCCAAAACTATATCGAAAAGTCGGGAAATAAGCCGCCGAGCCCGCCCGTCCTTGCTTTTCAACGGAAGTGTCAGTAGCAATAACACAAAGCCAGGAAAACAGCACAAACATTATCTATTGGAGTCCAAGCTTCAAGAAGTCCCGCTTTGGGCCTGTCATTGTTGTTTCGTTGGCTGGAGGGGCTGGTAAATTCGTTGCCACTTACTCCATGTCCAGCTTCAGGTTGCTTCACGCCTTGGTCGCAGCAGGTGCCCGGCCGCTCGCAAAAACACACTGCCAAAAGAAAAACACTTTTAGCACGTGTGACTGGAAGGGGAAAACCAATGAGCAATGAGCCGCGAACGAACGCGACCTGAGCCAACACGAAAACCGAACCGCCTCGACTCGACAGGCATTAGGACACAACAACAACGCCACAGAGGTGAAAGTGGGGTGTGGGGCGTGGACGAGGACGGCTGATTGGGGGTGGGGGAGCTCGGCACAGGACATCAGCCGCGTTAGAGTTGTTGCCGAGAAGCTGTTGGCAAATAGCTAGTGAAATAACTAGCGGTAAATATAAGTGGTTTCGGCTTCAAATGTTGTCAAAAAAAAAAAAAAAAAAAAGCGAATAAAAAAGCACGCAGCACTTGTGTAAAGATAATATTTATTATCTAACAGCTGTATGCATATTGTGGATTTCGGAAAAATTCTCAAACCCTATTTTGATTTTTGTGAAGTTATTTATTAATCATTATTATAATTTTATTATAATTTATTTTTTATTATTATTGTTTTAAAAGTACTATTATTAAATTACTTTTTGAAATAATTATTATTATTATTTGTGTAAAGGTATTTAATTTAATTTAATAATTTAATGAACTATTATTATTATTAGGTTATATTTGTTACATATTAAATAATACAAACGGGTTTTGAATGGTTGTTATTATTCCAATTATATTTAATAAACTTTTTATTATTGTTATTTTATTTTTGCATATATTATATTTGCAAAGGTATTTAATGAAAAATTATTATTATTCAATTATATTTAATAAACTTTTATTATATTATAAATACTATTATTAAATTGTATTTATTACACATTAAATAATACAAACGGGTTTTTTTAGAGTCCTGTATATTTTATATATATAGTAAAATACAAAAAATATTACTATTAATAAATTATTTGTATTATTATTCTTAACGAACATTCTTTAAAAAAAGATTTGTAATAAATATTTAATATATACTCGTCTCTCGTGCTCATACTAGATCCAATCAATAGCAAGATATGCTCCATCATATCTATGCATATATCAGCAGAGATCATTTGTCACTAATAGAAATTAATGCAAAACTAATAACTAAAAACTATATTCAAATCACTGATCAAAATATGACCTCAAAATGAAAAGTTGTTTATCCGTTAATGGTAAACAGTCTGATGATAATGGAACCACGTTGCATCTGCATATAGAGCAGAGCAGTTTTATTTCCTGGCTCACTGTGACATCGAATCTGATTGTCTCACACTCTCTGCAGGGGCATAAAATAACCATTTGGCATCCGCTCTCGCTGGGAAGCAGCACCACTAACGAGCACCACCAGCACCACTAGCAGCAGAAGCAGCAGCGTCGCATATTCTATTCGGGACTGCATATGCATGAGATGGCATTATTTCGATGCTGCGAACAATGGCGCAAAGATTCAAATCTCTCTGTGTGCTGTCCTCCCCACAGGACGAAACAATGCGTCATCCAGGCATTGTGTTCTCGCTGGCGCATGACAGCAGCAAGCGCAACGGGTGGCCAACCAAATGGAGACGAATGGCGATAGACTGGGTGGTTGGGTGGTGGGCCGTGGTTTGTGTTGGCTGGCTGTCTGGCTGTCTGGCTGCATTTGCCAACGCACGAAGATATTAATGATGCGTTGCCTGGCATATCATCATTGTGCTAGCGTTGATTTTAATGAGACGGGAGCGCGTGGAATCTGGAACGTTGCTTTCGGACAGTTCGCCAAGAATTTTCTTCAACCGCTTTTCAAATTAGGGGTGTTTATTATTTTGATTGCTGGCACGCGCCCGAAAACGCAGTCCCAGCGTATCCCTTGTCCCATTGTTGTCCAACAAATTGATAGCGCGTGTGCAAATTTCTTTTTTGTTAGCCTCAATTTCCGTGTATTTTTTGTGCGTCTCCCTTTCAAGCAAGTGTTTGTTTATTGCTTAATGACTCATTTCTGGAACGGCCCCGTGACACTGGTCCCTTTGTCCCAGCCCCTTAAGCCTCTCAGACACCCTAGCCAGACGAAAGCCAGCTAAAAGTTGGTGTGAAAGCCAAAACAAACAGCACGGGTCGGCCCATGAAATATGGGTGGGAACACGGGTCTAGATGGGCCGTTGATGGGGGAGTGGAGGGAGACAGGGAGCCCGGGTCTGGCTCTAGATGAGTGTGACTGTGAACAGGCAAGTCCTTGTCCCAGGTCCACAGTCTGTGTGGTCTGGGCTCTTGGCTGTCTGGACTAAGGGCAGCACATTCTTCATTGTCTGGCTCCTGCTCAGCCCCTGCTCACATCAGTACTGTGCAATAACACGTTCCATTTCGTCTTCATACACTTCTTTCCTAGAACAGCATCCTTGACGCTGTGCATTTAAACCTTTGAGGGCCTTCCAGCCACGCAATTAGCACAAATCACGAGCTCCCCAGTGACGTCAATTAAACGCTTGACTTGCAGTCCAACGTCAAATGCTGCGGTTGAATTATTTGTGGACTACAAGTAAAGCAAATAGACTCATTTCTTGGAAGGCAATAAATTCAAATTGTGATGCCATGATTAATTGCATCTTTAGATTGGGCAAATTTATCACAATTATGTTTAATATTATTTTACGTATTTATCGTTGACTTAAAATCGACAGTTGAATCTCGAGAATTTTCCTGTGATATCATAATTTTTGGTATAAAAAATATTATATATAACTATTATTAAGTGTCTACAAGTTAGGCAATTTGAATATGTATAAAAGAGGATTTTGAATTTGAAGAAGGTTGAGCTTTAAGGCATGGTTGAGACCACAATAGCAAATTTGAATTGAATGCTGAGAGCTTTCTATATCTACTGGTCCTAATGTTCGTATACTTCCTAATCTTCATTGGCAAAATTAAATGCTGCAAAAAGTAAGCATACGAAGT
>NW_025318767.1:0-2802 GCF_018153725.1 Drosophila mojavensis | reverse complement strand
AGAGGCCGCTCGCAGCTCCATGCAGGGTTGAAAAGAAATAGAAAAATGAAATTACACGATTATCAAATGGGTAAATTGAGAACTGAAAGACCGCCCAACAAAGAAAGTGCAAAGTACGCGAATGGAAAAGCAAGGACGACATCGAGAACTCCCAGCACTTCAGTGGGAACAGCAAGGACATCAGAAGCAATCCTTGCAACAACTTTCAGGAGAAGGGGCAAAGCAGGAACGTCAGCAATAACTGAGGACATTGATGCGGACGAGGACAACAGCAGCAGCTAAGCACGGGGCCTGAGAAGATACAGGAGTGAGTAAGTTCATGTAGCCGATGCGTAAGAAAAAAATATTGTGCAGATTAGAGCAAAACTAATGTGTTGTGACGAGTCGTATGGTAGGGTGGCCTGTACATCCAAGCAACGAACATCGGATCTGGCGTTTCCAATCGCTCAAGTGAAAACTAGCATTGGCTAACACAACCTCTCCCAACTTAGTACGCTGAGCGAGCACTCAGCATCCAATGGCAGGGTGTGCCTTGCAGCGAATATCAAAAAGAAGTGAAAATTACAAACTCTGTTCAACAATATGCATAATACGTTTTTGACCATCTAAATCTACAAGTGACTAAATATTATCGTACAGAGGCTTCAACTAATAAATTTGGTGGCACGAACGCACAGTCAGCTGAAACTAGCCCAACTTAGACTCCGGGATAAACAGACGGTTCGTTACTGCACATTCTTAGGATTTTGATTGATTTCTGGACTTTCCGGCAAATCTACTGGAGTTTTCAGATGACGCTCTGTTATTAAGTGTTATTCTATTTTGGCAGTTGGCTGATAAAGCAAAGCAGTGGCATGGCGGGTGCCTTAAGGGCGACGGAAGTAATGTGAGTAGGGGAGGTTGAAAACCTCTTTGAGCTTAAATAGACGGCACATAATACTTTTTCTTTTCTTAGTCGGAATTTTATACGTTTAAATTTGTTTTTTCTTAAATAGCCTTCAAAATACATATACGAATATGCATACGTATGTATGTATGTATATGAAGGAATATACACACGCATGAAATCAAAATTCCAACCTTATACACGCGCTCGCATTTTGTATTGGTGTATGTATGTACACATAAATGCTTACTCTGGCATATTCTAAGAATGTCTTTGCGATTGTTTTGTCTTTGCATGTTTTTGAATTTCCAGCCCGCTACACTGGCTTTTCTTTGCTATATGGCGTTATAACAATAATGTGTTGTTCCGAGAAACGACGTGGTACGGTGCATAAGGCAGAAGCGCCCCGGCGTACTTATTTCGGTTATTTTGGCAAAAAGCATGCTGTTTGGCTTGGGTGCAGATTCAATCCCGCTGAAAACTCTTTTGCAAGGAGAATTTGCAAATTTTTTTGTTATTTTAGCTGCTTTTATATTTTTAATTTCACGCCAAAAATATTTTTTTCCAGTATTATGAATATCTCTGATGTAGCTTATTTATATAATATAATACATAAATAATTAATCTGACGCATATAAGTGAAGGAACCTTAAATGCCACGTACTTTGCGCCCTAATGGCCGCCCGGTGGCAGTTCTTAAAACTTTGGCTGGGCAAGCTAAATGCAAATTTGAATTCTTCGCTCAACAAATTTGGCAATAACCCTACGGAATACAGTTTATCGATTGCCCCACGCCCAATGGGTGAGATATATTCACTTCATAACTTATGATCTGGGTGAGATCGACGTGAGCCATATACCAAATTTCTGAGATTTCAGCTCTTTTAACTAACATGATTTTGGTATATCGGAAAATGCATTTTCCGATTTTCCACTCGCCCAAGTGGGCGGATCGGGAAAATTTTAACGTTATATCATCTGAGTCCCAAATTGTCAAATCTCTAGCTTCAGAATCGCCGAAACAGACTACGTTCGCCACGAGATGAACCGACGAGACGGACAGGACAGCAAGACGGACATTACAAAAAAGGCTCCCATCCTTTTTCGTGAATGGTAAATTGCTTTACATCAGTTCCGGTTCTGTTTGTTGATTGGCCAGGCTGTGGCACTATCCGGAAGACGTCAGTGAGTGATCCCGGGTGATACCTCCAGAACTACCCCTTGGAACCGGGCCCAGGAGACTGGTTTCGAGAAAGAGGGAGCACAGGCGGGACGTGGAAATGGGAGGCTTTTGTCGTCTTTAAGAAACACCACCCTTCATGCCTTCTACGCTTCGCACTGTCTTTCCGCCCTCGCTGACATCGAAGCGACTGGAAGATGAAGTCCACCGCGCCCGGGCACAGTTCGTAAGGACCCGCTTTTAAGGGATTATCTCATCGCCTTACCAGTGATGGTGCAGGAACACGGGAGTTTTCGGAAAGTGCAAAGGGATCGAGCATTACAGCTCAACATGTTGCCTATGATTCTATAGCGAAGCTTCGATAGTGTCGGACGATGTCGGAACTGACTCGGTTGCGGTCGGTTACTACACGGGAGCTAGAGGGGCCAGCGAGAACAGCCGAAGGGTTTCTGGTGGCCCCACGCGCGCCGGGTGGACACATCCCCCCTTCAAGGATCGCCGAACTCCCATCCACCTTTTGGCGTAACGCGGTGAATCAGTCGGGAACTACCCTCCGGCCGCCATGTATGGCGGTGGCGAACCAAATGGTGGCACATGTACGAGTGGAACGCACCGGCGGATGGGAACGAAGGTCAACCTGGACCACAGGGATGCAGTCGAACTCGGGAACTGAAGGTTGCGATCGCACACCGCTCACAGAAGTGGTTAAACCACCAAAAACCCGACGGCGATGATG
>NW_025318766.1:0-994 GCF_018153725.1 Drosophila mojavensis | reverse complement strand
GCCGGTAGCTAGCAGGCCGTTAGATAAAACAATTTATTCAGCATAAGTCTGGGTCTACGGAGATGTGGTAGAGCATCAACGACAACAGCCAAATGACGAATCAAACCGAGCCCATGCAAAACATCTGGCCAATATGTCTGATAGCCCACTGATAATCGCAGGCATATCAACGCAAAATATAGCTCGTTGTAAACGCATTTGACCACGCTTCAATGATCCGATTCTCTTGAATGGATTTGGAAACCAGTCGAAAATGTTAAAATGGCATCCGCGCAGACTACTATCACTATAACTTCCTTACTACCACTCAAAGAAGAGAAAAGAAAACGAAAAAATCTATATACAACCAGCATAAGCCATGAGCCACCCGGATGATCGTACTGCGATGGAAAGTCAGAACCACAGTACCAGGACGCAGGGGTAATCCAAGGGGGTAACCCAAACAATGTGTATTATCTTAAAGATCAAAAGCACTCGCACCAGGTAGGGTCGACGCGGTAGCTCCCACCAGCCCATGAAGTTTCATGGCGTTAGCAAAAGAGTGTGAGGTATCCCATTTCAGGGCTGCTAAGCAATCTAGTAGCTCCAAGCACCTGTTTCTTGGCATGAAAGAATCAGGAAATCCGCAACATGTAAGCTTAGCAAAACAGGATATACCCGAAAAATCTAACGCGGCGGGCAAACGCACGAAGCCAGCCGCGTAAGCAAAGCAACAACGACGAAGCGGACCGAGACATTATAACGACAGCAACAACAGCAAAGACGAAAACAAAAGCATTACAAGCACAGTATCGGACAGCAACAACGACGAAACGGACCAAAACAACGCTGAAATCTAACAGCGCTCAGCCTAGGTACAGTCTGGAACTAAGAAAATAATTTCAGTCTCGCTCTTGCCCTTATCTGAGATCGACGCTTTCGCCATACGGACAGACGGACGGACGGAGCAGACGGACAGAGCTAAACCGACTCCGCTCGTCACCCCTGATCCAGA
>NW_025318765.1:0-709 GCF_018153725.1 Drosophila mojavensis | reverse complement strand
AACCCTTCAGGTAACTATTTCAATAATTATTCGCTACACACACACCTCAGACTACGCACGCATAAACACACATTGGCTGCAGTGGTGGTTTGCTATGGAACTTAATTGTTTAATAACTTTTTGGTTTGCTATGGGAACTTAATTGTTTAATAACTTTTTTTGACGATGGACTATCTTCATGAAACTGTCAATCTCAGAAGAGCTGAGAGACTTCCATTTTTAAATGTCCGTATATATAGCGGATATCGAGTTTATCACAAATCGATACCGCTTTCGGCAACAGAGCCATCAAAGGAAAAGACTGCCCAGATTGCCCCGATGAAAAAGAGAGAATCTTTTAAAAATTATGGAAATTTAAAAAATTGTACACTCCATTCACTTACCAGCAGCATACAGCATTGTCAGCAGTAAGTGAAAATGCAGCTGATAGCGTTTATAACACGTTAACAAGAATGGAGCGCCGTAAGGAACAGAGTGGCGCCAAGAGTTCAAACTTACGTTGAGTCTCGTGTTTCCTTTATTTAAATGGAAGAGGGGGAGTGTGAGGAGCAAGATGGGTATGCAAGCTAGTAATGTATATGAAAGACGACTACGTGTTTGCTGTGCGATTTATATGGATATACGTGCTTATACATACTTTACTCCACTAAGCGGGAGGGGTCAGGTCAGATATAGTTGGCCTCTTTCGCTCCTACAGATTCAGCAATGG
>NW_025318764.1:0-452 GCF_018153725.1 Drosophila mojavensis | reverse complement strand
TTTTTTTTTTTTTGATTTGAATAGTCGTGTCCGCATGAGGCCGTGACTGACTGACCATATTATTTACTGCTATACCACTGTAATATGGGGTAAATGTTGACGCCTATTGTGTGTAGGTCTCAAAATGTGAGTGTTACATTGTTAAATGTAAAGTGAAATACAAAAGTAGTTTGATTAATTATGTTAGTGAATGTATGAATATCTTGATTAGGAATGGCATCCTGTCTGGAAACGTCATCTCTTCTGGAACTGGTATCTGTTTGGGATTCAAAATCTTTCCAGTTTATTACATACCAGACCAGCTGCATTCAAAACAAGAATCCTGAATGTGTAGTACTTCCAGAGAACTAGGCAATATTGGATGTGTCGTGACGTGTTTAGCCATCATGCAGTTTGGAAGCACAATAAAGTCAACATAGTAATAGCTGATCCATCTTCGCATTAAGATTTTC
>NW_025318763.1:0-775 GCF_018153725.1 Drosophila mojavensis | reverse complement strand
ACGACTTCTAAATCGCCAGCTGGCATGTCAGTCATCTTCATGTCCATGACCATCATTTGATCGAATTTGGCGCAACTGCTGAAGTGACCGTTGGTTTTTTTTCTGTTTGTATGTCTGGGCAGAACACGCAATAATGATCCCCATCCTTCTATCTCATTCATGATCCAGCTGACCTGCAGCTGCACGCGGGGAAGAGGGTACGGAGATACTTTTATTCAAACAATACTTTACAATAGCATTTCTTAAGAATATGAGTAGCGCCTATAAGATACTTAAAAATATACAAAAGGTCAATATTTACCGAAACTTTTCATTAAATGAATCAATTTAAATGGCCATAAGAGCACAAAATAACAGTGCAGCTTAATGTTACAAAATATACTTATAAAAGAGCAATTTAAAGATAATACAAATTAACAATAAAGTGCTTGAGTAACTAATAAACGACTAAATAGATAAGTAAGATATAAGTTTAACAATAGTAATTAATGGCATTAATTAATATAATTCAATTTTTTTTTTTTTTTTTTTTTTTTTCCATTAAAAAAGATCTACAGATGCACAGAGAAAATAGCCCAAAGCGGCCGATTAAATAATAGAGAAAATTCGAGGACAAAAGTCTGGTCATTTTCTCCAACATGGGATTAAGCTAAAATTAACTTTAAATTACAAATGTTTATGATAATTAATATAGATAATAAATAAAAATAGTTTAACAATTCATTTTGGCAGTTTTGGATTTCATTAATATTCATTCGATATATCGTAACTGAAA
>NW_025318762.1:0-231 GCF_018153725.1 Drosophila mojavensis | reverse complement strand
GAGTGCATAATCAAAACAAAAACAAAAAACAGCTGATTGGGAATAATTGTAATACATGCAAATTTTATGCTGCTGATTGGTAAGTTTAAATATTAATAAATAAATAAGTGAAATTAATTATATGAACAATTAATACAACTAATTATTATCTTTTATGTATATGTGGCTGCTAGCATACGAAATACAGGCGGGCGCAATGACTGTAGACAGCGGAATTGCATTAAGTGCAAG
>NW_025318761.1:0-385 GCF_018153725.1 Drosophila mojavensis | reverse complement strand
TTTTTTTTTTTTTTACGATTTGAATAATCAGGTCCGCATGGCAAGGGCTGACTGACTGACCCTGTTGATTTGTTTACTGCTATACTACTGTATAATATAGTAAGAATTTGTTGACATATTATTGTTGTGGGTCTCAAATGTGGTAGTGTTACATTAAATGTGAAATTGAAAATACAAGTAGTTTTGATGAAAATTATGTGTTAGTGAATGTAAAAGATATCTTGATTAGGAATGGCATCCTGTCTTCTGGAAACGTCATCTCTTCTGGAACTGGTATCCTGTTTGAGTTCAAATCTTTCGGTTTATTATACAGACCAAAGCTAAATTTCAAAACCAGAATCTTGTGTGTAAGTGCTTCAGAACGCTGAGCAATATTGGATGTGTC
>NW_025318760.1:0-671 GCF_018153725.1 Drosophila mojavensis | reverse complement strand
GTTATACATAGAAAAAGTCAATTTTTCTGATCTTTTACCGCATTTCAGGGGGATAATAATGTAAAATATTTCAAAAGTTGTTGGCTCATTGAAAATCTGAATACGTCAATGGATGGGGCTCTCAAAGACGCTTCCAACGAAGTAAGTCGTAATGAAATCGGCCCAGAAATAGTCCTGTTATTGCCTGTTATACATAGAAAAAAGTCAATTTTCTGATCTTTTACCGCATTTCAGGGGATAATAATGTAAATATTTCAAAAGTTGTTGGCCCATTGAAAATCTGAATACGTCAATGGATGGGGCTCTCAAAAGACGCTTCCAACGAAGTAAGTCGTAATGAAATCGGCCCAGAAATAGTCCTGTTATTGCCTGTTATACATAGAAAAAAGTCAATTTTCTGATCTTTTACCGCATTTCAGGGGATAATAATGTAAATATTTCAAAAGTTGTTGGCCCATTGAAAATCTGAATACGTCAATGGATGGGGCTCTCAAAGACGCTTCCAACGAAGTAAGTCGTACCGAAATCGGCCCAGAAATAGTCCTGTTATTGCCTGTTATACATAGAAAAAAAGTCAATTTTTCTGATCTTTTACCGCATTTTAGGGGATAATAATGTAGGATTTCAAAAGTTGTTGGCCCATTGAAAATCTGAATACGTCAATGGATGGG
>NW_025318759.1:0-5930 GCF_018153725.1 Drosophila mojavensis | reverse complement strand
TCCTCGTCGAGTTTTTGGCCGTTTTGCAGGTAAGTATATATTTTAAATTTTTGCTAGTTTTAATATTTTTATTAATTAGATGATTTTTTTTTTTTAATTTTTCTCATTGCAGGTAAGCTTATTAACATCTCTAGGCGCAGATAGAAGCGTCGTCAATCATCTTCGTCGAATTTTTTGCCGTTTTGCAGGTAAGTGTATATTTTAAATTTTTGCTAGTTTTTATATTGTTATTAATTAGATGATATTTTTAATTTTTCTCATTGCAGGTAAGGCTTATTAACATCTCTAGGGGCAGATAGAAGCGTCGTCAATCATCCTCGTCGAATTTTTGGCCGTTTTGCAGGTAAGTGTATATTTTAAATTTTTGCTAGTTTTAATATTGTCATTAATTAGATGATTTTTTTAATTTTTCTCATTGCAGGTAAGTTTATTAACATCTCTAGGGGCAGATAGGAACGTCATTGGTCATCCTCGTCGAGTTTTTGGCCGTTTTGCAGGTAAGTGTATATATTTTAAATTTTTGCTAGTTTTTATATTGTTATTAATTAGATGATTTTTTTAATTTTTTTCATTGCAGGTAAGCTTACTAACATCTCTAGGGGCAGATAGAAGCGTCGTCAATCATCCTCGTCGAATTTTTGGCCGTTTTGCAGGTAAGTGTATATTTTAAATTTTGCTAGCTCTAATATTGTTATTAATTAGATGATTTTTTTAATTTTTTTCTCATTGCAGGAAAGTTTATTAACATCTCTAGGGGCAGATAGGAACGTCATTGGTCATCCTCGTTGAGTTTTTGGCCGTTTTGCAGGTAAGTGTATATTTTAAATTTTTTGCTAGTTTTTAGGATTGTTATTAATTAGATGATTTTTTTAAATTTTTCTCATTGCAGGTAAGCTTATTAACATCTCTAGGGGCAGATAGAAGCGTCGTCAATCATCCTCGTCGAATTTTTGCCGTTTTGCAGGTAAGTGTATATTTTAAATTTTTGCTAGTTTTAATATTGTTATTAATTAGATGATTTTTTTAATTTTTCTCATTGCAGGTAAGCTTATTGGCATCACAAATGTTGATGTAAGCTACCTAGTACATTGCTACGCTCGTTGGCGTAGTTTTACTAGTAGTTGTGGAGCTGGTACGCCAGCTTGATGACGTCATCGCTGAGACCGCCTCGCACTCGTCGCTGAGGTCCATCAGCTCTCGGAGGTCAACCTCTTCGCGCCTTGGAGTCCTCTGCTGCATTGGCTCACCTGCATCCATGACTTGTTTTTGTTTGTTTGACTTCAATAAAGTAATAACTATAGTCATAATTTGTTCAATTTGTTTCTCCAGCCTCTCGAACATGGCTTTGTTTTGTTCAAGTAGCTCTTCAAGGCTACTTGACTTGGCTTGCTCGTCCTTTAGCTTCTGTTGTAGCCTAGCCAAGTGCCTTGCTGCTGGATTACGTCCATTGGATGCGGTTGTTGTTGTTGTTGGGCGTTTCTCTTTGTGGTTTATTGAGTATCGCTGTGTGTTAGTGGTGCGGTTGGTGGGCTTTGTGATTGGTGTTTGGGGTTGCTGTTGTTGGTGGTGTCGTCGCGTCTGTCTTTGTCGTTGTAGTTGTCATTTGTCAGTTATATTTCAGTAAAACTAAGCTAGAAAGCAGCTGCAGAGAGTCTTCCCAGTGGTCAACTAAAGCTCAAATGCAACGGGCTCCAAATTTGAGTGCGATCTTTAATTTGAGTCTCAGTCGCCCTATATAAAGGGCAGCAGCTGCAGCATTTCTTCAGTCGTCCAGGCACGGTGGGGATCAGCAGATCATGCAGTCCAGTGTTCTCGTGTTCTCCTCCGGCACACATGAGCGCAATTATATATAGTTTAAGTATTAGCTATTGCACAGAGTGCTTTTCGCGGCGCGCGCCCACCGGCAGCGAGGCGGACAGAACGGCAAGTCTGCGCACTCGAATAGTCAGCAGTGGAGTATGCGCCAGCCAATTGCCTGCCGTGAAGCGGCAGTTACAAGTTCTCTCTTTCAGAATTCTCTTATACTTAATTCAAGTCATTACTTTCACGAAGCAACATATTTGAATTTAAATTACTGCATTTATCGCACTTTGATATTGATGTTGCTTGGCCCGATAACATATCGGATGCCCTAGTTGCTTTGTGTTTTGTGCTGCTTACGTTATGCTAATTTGCCTACAGTTTTCTAGTATTTTTTTTCAGCATTTTTTGCGTATTGACCTATCCGACAATGGTCACACGCAGGCGCCATGCAGAAGTGTGATATGTGAAATCAAATGACTACGAAACAAGGCAAAACTGCAAGACTTAACGGCTAACATAAATACAATTTACATAGATTATTTACTAATTCTCTCTCTTTTTTTCTTCTCTTTTCAGGTAATCGCTGGAATCCATGAGGGTCCAATTGGGATGGGGCATCGGGCTGCAGTTCTCATCTGCTGATCGTCATCAAGTGTAGTGTGGAAGAGGGGTGAAGAACAGCCAGTCCAGCTGTCTGACCCCCTCCCGTCTGTGGCGCCATCCAGTTGTTGCAGTGGGCATGGGTGAGTAAAGCATATGCATTAGCTTGCATACGCATAACTATTCTCACAATTATACATATCAAGAATCAAGTATGTACATTTGTGTGAATTGCAGTGAAGAAGAAATAGAAACATTTCATTAGTGGTGCAATAATAAAATAATATTATTTTGCTTTGTTTTTGTTTGTTTTTTTTTGCAATAATAAAATGAAATTGTATATATATTTTTTTTTTTTTTTTTTTTTTTATATATTTCTTTTTTTACTTTTATTTATTTTTTTCCTTTTTATATTTTTTGCTTTTTTTTTTCAATATTATTGACTTGCTGTTTTTATTTTTATTTTATTTGTTTTCTCATTTTTGATTTTTCTTGTTTCAGGGTCGTTAATTGGTAGTCTTCTGTGGATGCTTGGCCGTTTTGAAGATAAGTGCATTTTGTGTTTTTTTTTCTGTTTTGTTGTTTGTTGTTTAAATTTGTTAATTTGTGAGTTCTTTTTTTTTCTCATTTCAGGTAAGCTTATTAGCATCTCTAGAGGCAGATAGAAGCATGGTAGATCTTCCTCGTCGAATTTTTGTCCGTTTTGCAGGTAAGTGTATATTTTAAATTTTTGCTAGTTCTTATATTGTTATTAATTAGATGATTTTTAAAATTTTTCTCATTGCAGGTAAGCTTATTAACACTCTAGGGGGCAGATAGAAGCGTCGTCAATCATTCTCGTCGAATTTTTGTCCGTTTTGCAGGTAAGTGTATATTTTAAATTTTTGCTAGTTCTAATATTGTTATTAATTAGATGATTTTTTTAATTTTTCTCATTGCAGGAAAGTTTATTAACATCTCTAGGGGCAGATAGGAACGCCATTGGTCATCCTCGTCGAGTTTTTGGCCGTTTTGCAGGTAAGTGTATATTTTAAATTTTTGCTAGTTTTTATATTGTTATTAATTAGATGATTTTTTTAATTTTTCTCATTGCAGGTAAGCTTATTAACATCTCTAGGGGCAGATAGAAGCGTCGTCAATCATCCTCGTCGAATTTTTGGCCGTTTTGCAGGTAAGTGTATATTTTACATTTTTGCTAGTTTTAATAATGTTATTAATTAGATGATTTTTTTTTAATTTTTTTTCATTGCAGGTAAGCTTACTAACATCTCTAGGGGCAGATAGAAGCGTCGTCAATCATCCTCGTCGAATTTTTTGAGGCCGTTTTGCAGGTAAGTGTATATTTTAAATTTTTGCTAGTTTTAATATTGTTATTAATTAGATGATTTTTTTAATTTTTCTCATTGCAGGTAAGTTTATTAACATCTCTAGGGGCAGATAGGAACGTCATTGGTCATCCTCGTCGAATTTTTGGCCGCTTTGCAGGTAAGTGTATATTTTAAATTTTTGCTAGTTTTAATATTGTTATTAATTAGATGATTTTTTTTAATTTTTTTCATTGCAGGTAAGCTTACTAACATCTCTAGGGGCAGATAGAAGCGTCGTCAATCATCCTTGTCGAATTTTTGGCCGTTTTGCAGGTAAGTGTATATTTTAAATTTTTGCTAGTTTTAATATTGTTATTAATTAGATGATTTTTTAAATTTTTTTCTCATTGCAGGTAAGCTTATTAACATCTCTAGGGGCAGATAGAAGCGTCGTCAATCATCCTCGTCGAATTTTTTGCCGTTTTGCAGGTAAGTGTATATTTTACATTTTTGCTAGTTCTAATATTGTTATTAATTAGATGATTTTTTAATTTTTCTCATTGCAGGAAAGTTTATTAACATCTCTAGGGGCAGATAGAAGCGTCGTCAATCATCCTCGTCGAATTTTTGGCCGTTTTGCAGGTAAGTGTATATTTTAAATTTTTGCTAGTTTTAATATTGTTATTAATTAGATGATATTTTTAATTTTTCTCATTGCAGGTAAGCTTATTAACATCTCTAGGGGCAGATAGAAGCGTCGTCAATCATCCTCGTCGAGTTTTTGGCCGTTTTGCAGGTAAGTGTATATTTTAAATTTTTGCTAGTTTTTATATTGTTATTAATTAGATGATTTTTTAAATTTTTTTCTCATTGCAGGTAAGCTTATTAACATCTCTAGGGGCAGATAGAAGCGTCGTCAATCATCCTCGTCGAATTTTTGGCCGTTTTGCAGGTAAGTGTATATTTTAAATTTTTGCTAGTTTTAATATTGTTATTAATTAGATGATTTTTTTAATTTTTTCTCATTGCAGGTAAGCTTACTAACATCTCTAGGGGCAGATAGAAGCGTCGTCAATCATCCTCGTCGAATTTTTGGCCGTTTTGCAGGTAAGTGTATATTTTAAATTTTTTGCTAGTTTTAATATTGTTATTAATTAGATGATTTTTTTAATTTTTCTCATTGCAGGAAAGTTTATTAACATCTCTAGGGGCAGATAGGAACGTCATTAGTCATCCTCGTCGAGTTTTTGGCCGTTTTGCAGGTAAGTGTATATTTTTAATTTTTGCTAGTTTTTTATATTGTTATTAATTAGATGATTTTTTTTAATTTTTTCATTGCAGGTAAGCTTACTAACATCTCTAGGGGCAGATAGAAGCGTCGTCAATCATCCTCGTCGAATTTTTTGGCCGTTTTGCAGGTAAGTGTATATTTTAAATTTTTGCTAGTTTTAATATTGTTATTAATTAGATGATTTTTTTAATTTTTTCTCATTGCAGGTAAGTTTATTAACATCTCTAGGGGCAGATAGGAACGTCATTGGTCATCCTCGTCGAGTTTTTGGCCGTTTTGCAGGTAAGTGTATATTTTAAATTTTTGCTAGTTTTTAATATTGTTATTAATTAGATGATTTTTTTTAATTTTTTCTCATTGCAGGTAAGCTTATTAACATCTCTAGGGCGCAGATAGAAGCGTCGTCAATCATCTTCGTCGAATTTTTTGGCCGTTTTGCAGGTAAGTGTATATTTTAAAATTTTTGCTAGTTTTTATATTGTTATTAATTAGATGATATTTTTTAATTTTTCTCATTGCAGGTAAGCTTATTAACATCTCTAGGGGGCAGATAGAAGCGTCGTCAATCATCCTCGTCGAATTTTTGGCCGTTTTGCAGGTAAGTGTATATTTTAAATTTTTGCTAGTTTTTATATTGTTATTAATTAGATGATTTTTAAATTTTCTCATTGCAGGTAAGCTTATTAACATCTCTAGGGGCAGATAGAAGCGTCGTCAATCATCCTCGTCGAATTTTTGGCCGTTTTGCAGGTAAGTGTATATTTTAAATTTTTGCTAGTTTTAATATTGTTATTAATTAGATGATTTTTTAATTTTTTTCATTGCAGGTAAGCTTACTAACATCTCTAGGGGCAGATAGAAGCGTCGTCAATCATCCTCGTCGAATTTTATGCCGTTTTTTGCAGGTAAGTGTATATTTTTAAATTTTT
>NW_025318758.1:0-63444 GCF_018153725.1 Drosophila mojavensis | reverse complement strand
AGATGCCACCGATTTTGTTCTCTTAAGTTGCAGGAGATTCTGCAAATCTGGCTGTAATGAGATGTAGTTGAGAGCCTGAATCTAAAAGCGCACGACAAGGAACAAGCTCGCCAAACCGATTCCCTTGCCAGAACCACTGCGGTAGCCAGGAGCACAACATCGCTGTGCCGATCCTTGGATAAGAGAGTAGTGGCTGGTGCTGAGGGCTGAGGGATGGTCTGTACTCTTGATGTTGAAGATTGTTGATGGGGCGGAATTGCTGCCTGCGATGTGCTGGAGTGGCCGAGATGAAGAAGCGTATGATGCTTGACTCCACAGACCCGACAACTGCGCGAGCCACATTGTCGCGACTGATGACCTCCCTTGAGACAATTCAAACATAAGCCAGCCTTTCGGACCCTCATTCAGGCGAAGACTAGGAGACAAGTTTGCGAATCTTGGGCATTTGTAGATTGTGTGCTCAAGATCATTACAAAAATTGCAACTGTGAGTACTGTGGCCGGTTACGAGAAATGCTGATCTACTGGTAGCAACCTTACTGCAAGAATTCATCGGCTTACTTGACGAATAGTTTGTAAGAGCAAATTTCATCGATTCCAAAGTACGGCTTCGAAGCTCAAGAAATGAGGGAGACTTCTTCATATCTGGGTATCTGAAGAGCCGTCTCTGAGTTGTCCAATTTCTCTTCCCATTTAGCTTGTGAGGCCTCATCAAGCTTCTGTAGCAGTATCTGAGCAATCATGGCACTGGCTATCTGCTCTGTTGTGCCCAGACTACTGAGCGCACGCATATGGACATTGAAGCTGTCAGATAGCTCACGCAGCTTGATTATGGATCCGTTTTCTACTCTTTTGAGACCTAAGATCTTTACGATGTGGGCCTGGAAGATTAAACGTCGGTTATCATATCTCTGCTTTAATAAATTTATGGCAATTGTATAATTATCATTAGAAATTTCCAAAGAGCGAACCGTATCCAACGCTGCGCCATCGAGGCAGGACCGGAGGTGCTGAAGTCTTTCCATATTGCTGATTTCTGGCCGACTTTCAATGATTGTAGAAAACATTGAGTAGAAATCAGCCCAATTAGCATATCCACCGCTGAACGTAGGTAGCTTTAATGGCGGCAACGCAGGTGCAGCCTGCAATCTGGGAGCGGATGCGCGAGGAGGGTCACTTGGACGGCTAAACGTGGAACTATGATGCACTTGAGCAGTACGACTTTGCACTTCGGACATTATTGTTGACTGCATGACCATTATTAAATCATCAAAGTCAGTGCGCAAATTGCTGGACATCTCAGTAAAGTCGAGCTCCTCTAGACTTTCATGGGCCTTGCTAAAGGAGTGGCTTAGCTTGTCGATATGCTCCAGTAGAACATTTAGAGTGCTGTCACTGTGATCGGCAAGAGCATCTGAATCGACCTTGGATTGTAGCTTTTTTACGCGTTCAAACACCGACTGTACCTTGAGCTTATAAAACCGCACGCGATCTTCGGGAGCAACTGCACTAGCATCTAAATTCGCCATGACGAGTACAGCAAGAGCAACACGATAGAGTTCAAAGTCGTTGGTGCGAGCGCGATTGCAAGAGTAAGTAAATGTATATATAGCGCAGACACAAACTTGGAATAAGTCGTATTTGTCGAGCAGAGTACTTGCAACTTTAATAAACTGGCAAAGAATTATATTATGGTACTCAAATAATATACACGTATGAATTGTTGCACACCGGTACGATTATTATGGACGCGCTCGTATCGCAGCCGTGGCGAAAAAGTGCAATGTCAACGAAGAATAACGGCAAGCATGTAATTACACTGTGCTTATGTAAACTTAATCACTTATAGATTGAAGCTATAGAACACGCAGTCACTAACCATAGACATAGTTCAGAAATTAGTTGATTCTTTATTAGATTGTCATTTGCAGAAGTTTTCGCATGTGTACTACTTTTACGGGCGCCAGTGTATTGCAGACCGAACGAAAGAGTGTCTGGCGAATTGGCAAAGTAACGGCACGCAACTAATCGCTATATACACTGCTTATGTTCACGGGTGTATGTATGTATGTGATGCTGTCAATATATATATGCAAATATGTAAAGAAACGAAAAGAGAATCACGTCGGGGTCACCAAATGTTGAGCTATCGAGATTTTTCGAATAGCTTTAAATTATTAAACGATTGAATTTACTTAGTGATTAGTTTATTAGCGATTATTAGAGTTTACAGAGTTTATGTGATAGACGCGAGCAAGCGACTAGTCTGTCGTGCTGTCCGCTACTATGTTTGTAATAGTCAATCTAACACTGCATCTGCTCTAAACAAGAGTTAATTGCATACTAACTACAATGTACGCGAGCCGGCGGATTAAGCTGAGCCGGTGCGTGGGTGAAAGAGACAACGCAAAAGGGAGAGCGTGATCTCCGTTACAAATTCTCTTACATGATAACATACTCTATGAACTGCCGCTCTTAATTACAATGAAGCGATGATTGCTGAGCCCAACAATGTGTTTGCATTGACTGTTTGACTATTTCATACCCTGTAAATTGAATTCCATTTGTTTGCATATGCTGCAGACATGTGAAGCAGAAAAAGCGAAATGAATTGCATATTTAATTTATTTTGTTTCCTGGAACTATGATGTATTTTCTCTCAATTTTCTTAAAAAAAAAAAAAATAAATAAAAATAAAAAAAAATAAATAAAAATAAAATAAAATAATAATATATAATAATGATTTTAATAATAATAATAATAATAATAATAATAATAATAATAATAATAATAATAATAATAATAATAACAATAATAATAATAATAAAATAAATAAATAAGGAAAAATATATTTGAAAAATATTTATCAATGCACTTAAACTAAAATTAAAAATCAAATTTCAATTAATTGAATATATTTTAAAGTTAAATTTAATGTCTTTGCTTTTATTTCCATTTCTTAACTGCAGAGCAATAAACTATTAAAAACATATTTTATCATTTAGTAATTTATCAATGGGGAAAGAAACAAAAAAAAAGTTGACTTTCTTTCGTACATAAATTCCAATTAAGGTTTGCAGTTCATATAAAATGTTTTGATAAAACCGCATAACTCGTTGTTAACCCTTAGGCAGCCGACCGAAACGGGACCCAAGCACACACGCACACACTCCCACTCAGACACACGCAAACACATATGTGTGCACAGGTTACATGTTAAATTGTCATAAGCCTTAAAAATTCCATTATGATTATTTACTCAAGTACCAGAGCCCGTTCACGAGCTAGCTTCCAGCTTCGCCTAAAATGAGACATAAAACACAAACAAAGACACGAACACAGATAAGGAAACAAAGTTTTCTAAACGAATAAATCTGTTTGTTCTGGTGCCAGGAAAACGTACACACACACACACACACACACACACACACACTCACAGACACTCACACATATGTGCTTATAAAAATTGCAAAATATTTTTACACACACACATGAACGAAAGCTAATAAATGAGAAGTTTACGCGACGGCCCAGGCAACAAATCCCATTTACAACGATATATATTTCTATATATGTACATGAAAGTCGCTCTACGTCGTCGTTGAGTGCTGCAGCCAAAACAAAGCGAGAAGCGAGAACAACAACAAAATACGCAAGAAAAAAACAAAAATGAAATCGCTGCAGGATATGCAGACAAGACAAACAAGTCACGAAACACTGAGAAACGAGAACCAAATACAGAAATAAAAATAACGTCGAGCCGCAAAGATTTGCAACATAAATATTTTCGTTTTGCCGACAGACACTGGACAAATGTTATAAACAGACAGTATTATACATATACATATACATATACATACATATACATATACATACACACATATGTGTGCACGTGTATGGAAATGCGGCATTTATTTGTGTATTAAGAGCTGATTTCTGCAGTGAGCTCTCGAAATAGCCGTAACGGTTGTGCGGCCATTTTGCCAGCTGCAACAAAATGGCGGCCGCAAAATAAATGGCGCCGTTGATGAGTGTTAACAGTGGGCGGTGTGTGTGTGCGTGTGTTCGTATGTGTATGTTGTGGTTGAAAAAGAAAAGAAAAAAAGAAAGAAATGAATAACCTAAAATCACAAACTGCCGCCAGCAACGTTTGCTGCTCTTTTTCATTATTTTTGAGTAATATGCGCAATGCATCAGGCTCAGACTCGGTCTGAGGACACACAATGAGCCTCAGTCGGGCTGGTTGAATCGTTGTTTGTTGTTGTTGTTGTTGTTGTCCGGCATTACCGCACTTGACATATTCCTGCTGCATTTATTTTGGGTTACCATTTGCTGAACTGGCCCTAAGTTCACACACACATACACATGTACGTATATATACTCACACTCATACGATAACCAAATTGCAACGAGTGCAACCCAACAATGCAATTGTCCATGTGGTGTGGCGAGGTAGGGTGAGGGGTGCAGCATCGTTGTTGCAGTGCAGTGCCACTCTATCCGGTTTGGTTGTTTGTTTGCAGTTGCATTTTAAATGCCTGGCTCTCGCCATTTTTAATGTCGTTTCCGAATTGTTGGGCAAAGTGTTATTTTTTCAGCTGAGAGGCAGAGAGACAAAGAGGTATTTTTTGCAGCTTTGCTGAGACTGACAATGTACAAACAAGTGCATGTGTTGCTTCACATAAAGGGAAGGGCAGTAAAATATATAAAAATAATATTCCTATATGTATGTATATAAAGTGCATAAAAAATGCTTTTAATTAATAACAATTTTAAGCAAAAGTGTTATGGGCCATACGAGCCAAGCTATTTATTACAAAAAAAAAAAAAAAAAAAAAAAAAAAAAAAAAAAAACAATATTACTCATATATTTTATAGTTCAGTTGAAATATTCGGCTTTGTTATTGCTGTTAATAAATGTTAAGCAATATTGAAGAGGGGAAAGTATGAGAATATATATCTTTAATTTCAAGCATTTTTTATGGAATTTTTTGCATGCTTATTATATTTTTAACAATTTATTGTATTATTTTTATATATTTTTTGTCTTATACATTTTTTATGGAATTTTTAGCATGCTTATTATATTTTTAACAATTTATTGTATTATTTATTATTTTTATATATTTTTTGTCTTTTATATTTCTGCACATTCCTAATTATTCGTTAGTCTATACATCAAGTTAATTAATGTCGCCTGTGGTTTGGCTCTTGATTATATTTTAATTAATTTTATTGCATTTCGCGTTTCCTCTTCAAGTGCTTGGTATAATATTTTTGCTCGATTTAAGAAGGAGACCATGCTCAAATCGGCTTATTGTGCAATCATGTATGTGCACACCCACAATAGAACACACACAGCCTCACATAGAGTGAGAATGCCTAGAAAGGCTGCCATGCAGATAAGTTGTCGACCTTCGCCCACAAATGAGGGCTCGACCTGCTGGCTGCTGAATTAAAAAAGAAGAGAGAAACCAAACTGTGAAAGAGAGACAAAGAGAGCGAAAGAGAGAAGGAGGGAGAGAGAGAGAGGGGGAGCATAATATCTAAAAAGAACGCGCACAAAGTGAGCGAATGAGGCAAGTGAGAACAAATTGTAAGCCAAAAAGAAAAAGTAGAAAAAAAGAAAAACTTGCGAAAAAAAGGTGCCAAGTAGCGTGCACAGTTAATGAGTTTTTCAACATTCGCCCGCAACCAGCGAATTAAAATGTAGCACGAAATGTGGAAATGTGGCACATGAGCGACTGAAAGGGGTGCTGCGAATCGTGGGATGTCTAAGGTGTCGGAACAGTTGGGGCTAAATGGACAAGGGAAAATGGGGCGGGCGAGGCGGTGTCATAAATCTGAGTAGGACGGTGCAAAAGTGCAGCGCAATTTGTTTTTAAGTCAACTCTGAATGCGTGTGCGAATGTATGCAAGTGTGTGTGTGTGTGTCGGTTACGTTCTAATTATGATGTCAACAATACGTGTGTGTCTGTGTGTGCGTGTGTGTAGGGTTGCCTAGTGCAAGTCAGAGGGTGGGTGTCTAGCAAGTGGGGCGCAAGTGTTAAAGTCGAGTGTCCACTTGGAGCAACACTTGCCACATTCAGCTGCTTTTGCTTTGACCAATTGTTAGTTTTGCACAAAAAAAAAAAAAAAAAGTTTTGCACAAAGTGCCTGAAAGTAGGCATGCAAAATTTAACAGAATAATGGCAAAGGCTAAGCTGGAGTAAATTATATTTTCGTTTTTTAAAAGTGCTTAAAAATCAAGAGTTACGGAAAAATATAAAAAATCATTTATGGGGTCTATAATTTAAATATTTTTTGTCTATAAAAACTATTAAATGTTTCTCTTTTAATCAAAATTGTTTGCGCAGTCAATCAAAATGGAAATAAATTAAATAAAATAAAATTTATAAATACATACACATTATTTCATTCATAGTTTAATTCAATTTATCTCTATTTATCTCATTACAGAATGACTTCAGAACTCTACAACTAGTTGTTCCAATTAAAAAAAAAAAAAAAAAAAAAAATAAATACATACATAATAAAATCATAAATAATATAAATATACAAAAATAAAACGCTCAGTTTTTATTAACTTTGTTGAGAAATTTGTTAAAATAAAGTGAAGAGTAAAATATAAAAAAAATACAAAATTATATTTGCCACATATACATAGCATATAAATAGCAAGTAAATCAGAATCAGTAAATGAAATAAATTTAATAGAAACCCTATGAACACGCACTCAACTCAGTAAATAAAATAAATTTCATACAAATTCAACTAAAACGCACACACACTCTCTCACACACACACACAGACACCGTCGTGCTGACCGCAACAAATAAAATATTTACAGCAAGGAAAATTAAGTAAATTTATGCAAAATACAAAATACAAAATGTTAAATTTCCACAACTCGGTTAATAAAACAATACAGCAAAACAATAACAAAAGCCACAAAATGCATCTACAAAGTGCAAAAACACTAGCCCCAAACTCTGGATGGATGCAAGTCTTCCTACTACTGACACTCTTCGTGATTGGTAATCAAAGTGCCTGGCAGGAGAATATACGACCAAAACTATATGTGGAATTAGGTAAGTGAACTAAAAGAATTAATATATGTATGCATATGTCTTTTATTTACTCTAGAAATTGAGAATTTGACAGTGAAACCCAGCAGGGAAAATGTAAAGGAAAATAAGTCAATATTGAGTAGAGATTCTAATACAGTTGCAGGAAGAGTTGATGAGCTTGTATACATATATAGTACTGCCTCTCTCTCTTCTCACTTTCTTCTCTTTGGGTATTAAAAAGGGAATTCGCATAAGCTAATAGAAATGTCAATTTAAATTATGAGCATGTAGTTGGAAGGAATGGGTCATGCTAGCATGAGTCAACACATATCAAAATCAACTGCCAAAAACTTTAATAGCTACTTTTTATGAGCTGCAAAATGTAATTTGACTGCGAGACAAACTATACGTATGTATATATATATGTATATATATTATCGTATACATATCTATATGCATGCATAGAGAGATAAGGCAACTAACCTTAGATAGTTGAGCTTGTGCTATCGCCTCTCACTGCTTCTACAACGCCCAACTGACTAAGGTGAAAAACTTGGCTGAAGCAATGAAGCTATAACTTGTTAGGAAGTGCAACGCATACTATCAAATAAATACACACACACACACAGAGACACATATGTGCAGCTACATACATAGCTACTAATGCACACTTTTAGATATGAGGCATCCACACGTTTGGTATCTTAACTATAAATAACAAAAATTCCTGGAAGACATTATTTGCATAAAAGTGGCGTAGCTTTTTATACACACACACACACACACACACACATAGACACTCAGAAGTAGACGGGAATATTGTAGACAGAGTTAGTGACTGAGAGACGGGCAGTCAGACAGTCGCAGGACTAGTGCCAGCAGCTACTTCTAGTGCCATCCAGTTGGTAATTCCTGCTGCTTCAGGCTACGTCATCATCGTCAGTTGCATATGCAAATTTGGCTAAAAAGTTGTGCGACATCCTCACGTCGAGGCGACACACTCACACAGCTGTATACATATATACACATACATGCATATATTTCACGTATACATACATATATAAGTGAGACTTTGTTTGTAGCCTGCAAGATGAAGCAGAAAGTTGCTGTAGAAAGAAACTAAATTCCAAAAATATCTTCTGCACGCTTCAGAAATTACGTTATTAAATGTGCATTTGGCACACACTAAATGTGAACAGTGCCACGCCCACAGCAAGACAGCGCCCACTGCTGCACTGCTCCACTGTGCTGACTCCGGGGATAATAGCAACTGAGCCTTTCTAGACATATCACATCAGGCGCACATGTGCTGCTTATAAATGAGCAAACGAAATGGCTTCAAGCTTCTATTTATATATAAAAGAGTTTCTTTTTTTGGGCATCTGGGTGGACCAGTTTGAGGGTGGCACTCATTGCTGGCAGGAAGTAATTCAAATGAATGTGTCACTGCTCAAGAAATGAACATAAAGAATATGCAAAAGATACTGGAAATGAATGAATGCATAACAGGACAACAAATGGCCAAAAAAGCGGCACAAGAAAATGCATTTCAGTTGCATTTAGCTGCCTTGCGAAGCATGTGTGTGCGTATATGTATGTGTGCCAGGCTCTAGTTTTTAGATAAGAAAATGTTTGCCAGACAATGGAAAACATTTTGTGTATGGGCATTGAGAAAGCTATTGTGGTGAAAGTATTTGTTCGGCCATGCAAATTGTGAGAGCTGACAAAGAATGATGTACTCAGGGATGCGCTGTAATTAGGAAATCTGAGTAGAATAAACTGAAAAGTTTTCATATAAACTTATTCATTAATTAAAAAAAAAATAAATAAATAAAAATAAAATAAATTATAAATAAAAAATAAATAAATAAATGTGATTAATTTTTTTCCCAAGATATTTATGCTCAATATTTCTGAGCTTTGCTTGAGTTCTAAGGAAATTCTAGGGTATTTATTCATTATGATTTAATGCTCAGCCATTTTCATTCAACTTTCATTGTGCTCAGCCTGCCATATTTGGTATATTCGTCTACTTAAAAGCAAAGTGCTGTTTGAGTAAGAGAAATGTGTTTGCTCGATATATTTTCTAGCACAAGCTTTTGTCTCTGAAATAGCTTTTAAGCCATTTTACTTTAACTCTTCTATATTTGAGATTAGTTTAAAGTTTGCTACAAATTGTTAACAGTAATTTATTTTAGTTTTTAGTGCTTGGCAAGAATTTCATAAAACTGTCTTGGTGCAATATCTCATTAGAGTGCCCCAGAATTTACAAGTTTCCAAAAGAACTTTGTTGATTAGCCTCATTTGCTTAGTGGAAACATGCTGCTGCTTCTGTTGCTGTTTTTCTTTATCAGTGCCAACTCTAGGTAATTTGTGTGAGGACCGCCCTAGTCAAAACCAATTACTTAGCCAACGCCCATTTTTTGGGGCAGCGGTCGAGCACATGGCATGTGTTAAAGTTCATTTAAAATCCATCAGAGGCGAGTCGTAAAACCCATCTCGGGCTGGTGACAATTTTTTCGCACTCATGCATAACTGGAAAATAAGGTTAATGTGGAAATTATGAATACGACGAGTGGCAGGAGGAGAATGGGAATAGTTGAGAGCGTGTCGCCACAACCGCCAGCGCTGCCAAATGAGCAAAAGCAGCAGGCGTCAGGGCCATGGAAGAGGCAAAGACGACGACGACGACGACGACGACGACGACGACGACGAGGACATTTGTGACCAAGTAAAATGAAAGTGCTGGCTGGGAGGCTGGGTAGAGGGCTGCGAGTGTGTGTGTGTGTGTGCACTGGTAATGCATTCATATGGCATTGTTGGGCAAAAACAAAAAGCTTGCAGCTGCAGCTAGCAACATCCTCCTGCCCCGGCAACCGCACACGCATAAAATATTACAGCGCTGCGTGGCACGCCCCAGAGTTGCATTTGACAGCCGCAAGTGGTTGTCATTAGGCGAAGCTTTCCTGCCAGCCAACAACAAAACGAACATTTAAATGCACAGCACTTGGCCAGCTGAGTCGGGCGAGTTGGCTCTGAAACGTGGGGCTTACTTACTTACTTGTCCCCAAAATTACGTCTATCAAGTGGGCGGTTAGCGTTGATCGTTTTGTGGCACTTTGGCGATGCATTTACTCCGCTTTATGCACACACACTCAGAGAGAGAGAGAAAGAGAAACCACCCACAGCATGCAGTCCAATCTCTTTGGGCTACTTCATTTTGAAGACATTTTGTTAAGAGCTTTTTATGTTGATTTTTTTTCTTCTTTGCCAAAAACGTGCCAAAAATGCAAACAATTTCGATTAGGGCAACACTGCGACTGGGGGCGGCGGCACAGTGTTGCATAACGCGCAGAGTTTAAATTTGAAGACAACGATGAGCCAAGGGAGTTAAATAAAGTCTAAGCTCTCTAGATAAGCTGTTGATATGATGAGTTTGAAGATAGAGAATTGTGATTAGGTAAATCTTATGATTAAATAAAATTATGAAATATTTATCTTACAAATTAAAGAAATTAAGAGTTCAGCTATAAATATGAGGTTTTGATGTGAAAAGCTTAAAGATATGGAGAAAATATGAGTAAGTAAAGCATGTGGAAATATGATATTTATCGTATATTTTGCTATATTTTATTACAGTCAAATGTTAAATATTGTTATGGCTTACAAAATATGTATTTCTCTTATGGTTATCTCTTTTGACCCAACCTAAGCACTTATTTCCTTCCTTCCCTTAATTCCCCCCAGTTCTGTAAAGTAAGTGGAAATGAGCAGCAATAATGTAGTCAAGGAGAACGTAAAATTTGTAGATTAAAGGCATAGTCAAAATAATGAATGCTCACCAAGAAGGTATATATATTCATTCTATACACTTTTGGCATGCCATCAGGCATTCAGGACATGTAAGCACTATAAATACCATATATGGAGTGTGCTCCCCCTTCCACTGCCCTCAATCCCAAAGTAGTTGAAAGCACAGCGCTTAAGAAATTATGAATTCTGACTTTTGTCAAGATTCCATGCCATAACTGTCGACTGTGTGCCTACTTAATATAATTTGAATAAAAGTAATATGCAAATAGCTACGGGGAATGACAGAGGCCTGAAGAGAAGAGGCGAGAAGAGAGAAGAGGAGAAGAGGGGCAATGAAATGCTGAGTAGAGGAAATAAACAGCAAAAGAACCGATGTCAGACGTAATATTTTTAGTTGTCGCATTTCCGACAGCAACGACGACGGCAACGGCGACGTCAGCAGCGTTTCGACTACCCAAAAATGCATATGCAAATCTTTTGAGAGGCTATGAGGGGTAAAGAGTGGGGCAAGTGCTTATAAGTAACTAAAATTGTATGTGTGCCACATAAGACGAGACTCCCTGTCTGTGTACATGTGGGTGTGTGTATGTGTGTGTGTGGAAATTATGTGAGGCGCGTGTCAAGTGCCGACAACACACAAAACTTCAGCTCGGTCTTCTTTCTCGCTTCTGCTCAGCTGCAATTACATTGTGAATTAAATTGTAATGAGGCGCATGCGGCGAAAAATGAAAATGAGTAGCAGAAGAAAACATGTATGTGCACACAAATATATACATACATACATACATTCATATACAACTATATACATATGTATGTTTGGGCATTTTGTTATAGCAGTGCAGAAATGGCAATTAACAGTTATGTTTGCTGTTCCGACACGTTGCAGACAGTCTTAACGACGCCGAACTATTTTTAGGCGTCTTTCGAATGAATGCGAAGAAAAAAAAAAAAAAAAAAACAACGGCCAGCCGAGGCCATGGCCAACATCCAGGCGGCAGCCGGAAGCGACAGACACTGGCTGTGTTTGGTGGTGGTGGCCAACGTTTTTGCTCGCCTAATTGGCTGCAGCGGAAGTTCACGTAATTTGCAGTCAATGCCAACCACTGTGCAGCACAAATTCAAAGTTAAATTGCTCGAAAGATCATCGATAGCAGCGCAGCCAGCGCCAATGTCGCAACTTGGGCAAATACATTTACATATTGAGTCTAGTTAGGATGTTGGACGTGAATCAGGTGATATGAGAGCGAAATAAATGGACTGGATAATATTTAGTGCGGCGAGAGTTGAGCCGTTGGAAGAGAGAAGATTCAGACTTAGTCTGCGAATGAACTAGAATATAAATGCCCACTTTTATAATAGCAAATAGTAAAAGTAAAATAGTAAAAGAGAATAAGAAAATAGTAAATAAGCATAAGCAAATGGAACATATGAAAATAATGAAAGCCTTAGTAGTACCATTGATGATTTATGGCGGATTTATCCTAAGGATGAAATCTTCCATAGATCAATTTAACAGATCTTTTGATTAATGAGATACAACAATTTATTTGCACAAAGATCGATCAAATTTCTAGAAGTCTGTGAGTAATTTCAACAATAATCCCTGTTCCACCAAGAGGAGTATCGAAAATAAATTTGATAAATCAACATCGAAGAAAATTCATCGATCGATCATCTGGCAAAAATAAGTTTCCATCCATTGTTTCGATAGTTTACCGATTTCATTTATATGAAAATCATATTCATCATTTTAGTATTACATCTTCACAGGATTTAGAGTATCTCTTAATCGGTGTGCCTCTACGACAGCAACCTCTCTTCTTTTTCTCTCCTTATCACAAGTTACGCCTTTGCAATTTAAAAGAGATATTTCAAGTTTACTCCTGGTTGACTGCTATGACTCAGCATAAAATTGTATTTAAAAGATTTAAATAATTTGAGGCATTTCGTATATAATTGGTGTTGGGAATTTGAAATCACAGGCATGTGCTTTAAATAAATCGAAAGGCAGACTCGGCCCTATCAATTACGAGTACACACAGAGAGCGAGCGAACGAGAAAGAGAGAGAGAGAGAGAGAGAGCGCTGCAGCTACAAAGCTGAAGGGAGACAAAACTTGAAGAGGCTTTGGGCATTTTGCACTCGTGTGCAATTGAAGCAGCTTCATGGATTAAACGGCTTTCTTAATTGAGTGCTCATTTTCCGGTTAGGAAGTTTTTATGCCGAGAAAATAAATTACACACATGAGTGCAATTTGGTCCTTGTCGCAGCCAAAGGACACTCCAAGTTGGCTGTGTAAGCAGCAGCAGGAGGAGGCGGAGTAGCAGAGGCAGATGGCCAGTGAGGCAGTCAGGCCAGGCACTGGAGCATTAACCTGGGTCAACTGAACAATCAGCTCATAATAGCGTTAATCAAAAAGTTGCTCACAGCTGCACAACTGCAACTGTTGTTGGTCCGAGTGCAATGTTGCTGATGCAGCAGCAGCAGCTGCAGCCTGCAGTCTGCAGCCCGGCAGATTGAACGTTTAACGATGATGCCAAAGATGCTGCTGCCTGACGTGGAGTTCAATGGCTCTGCAATGGGCTGCTGCTGCTATCTCCTGCTGCTGCGGCTGCTGCTGCTGTCTCTGGCCAACGGCTCGTGGCCATGGCCACCAGGGAAATTAGTAATACGACAAGTGCAGCGACTGCCCGCCGTGCTGGGCTCTGCCAGCCAGCCAGCCTCTTACTCCTTTCTGGACAAATGAGCTGCATGTTGCCATCGATGTCGTTCGACGCAGACACACACACACACACACATGCACACATTTTGCCATTTTACTTATTCTCTTTGTTCTGGCCACGCCGTCTTCCAGCCCAGCCCAGCCCAGAGCAACCCAACCCAACCCAGTCCCGCTTCACTTTGTCTCCATAAATTTCGCCTGCTGATCGTCCTGGCTTGGCGCCTGGCCGGTAATTGAAATGGCGTAACGACAAAAATTGAAGCGAATTTTCTACAGTTTTTTACACTTTTCAGCCACGCGCTCAAGCTCTAATGAAAAAGTTAAAGAGCCAGCTTACCAAATAACACACACACACATACACTCAGTTGGCTTTTAAAAAAAGTTGTGTGCACTAGAAAAGTTTTTTTTTTTTTTATCGCGCGCACAAGTAAAAAGTTAATATTGATAAATTGATTAAAAGTTTAATAATTTTATATTTTGTTTTTCGCCTTTTACGTGCGGCGCACTCTGTGCCTGATTAGTTTGACTTCTTTTTTTTGTGTTCTCTTTAACAGCGTCTGTAGTTATTGTCTCGCCACGCTAAAGTTAGTTTAGCTGGCTAATTTGAAAAATTAATTGCCAGACTGTAAGTTATGCCTTTTGTTGTTGCGTGCGACTTTTAGCTTTGTGTTTGCCAATTGGCTAAATTAGATATTGCCTGGGTTGAGCTATATATATATGTATATTTGTAAATATATGTGTATATGTATGTATGTTCATTATCGTGATTGAGCATGGTATTGACAAAAGTTAAATTAAATTTTTTATTTTAGCTATCTTTGTATCAAATTGATTAAAATTTTTATATTATTTGACTAAAATTTAAGTAAAATCTATTTAGCTAAATAAAAATGAATATTTAGACTGGGATTTTAAAGATTCAAAGAGATGCTGAGATTCTGATTCTAGGCAGATTGAGGTTTTTTGTGTATTACTTTTTCAAAATTCTTGAATTGTGAAGGTGAAAAGACTTTAATTTAGAGGTATCTGAATCATATATTTATCCCTCTGAGTTGCATTAGACTAAAATTATTATGTTATATCCTATGATATTATCTGCTTATATTCCGCAATTCCTTAGATGAACCTTCTATTTTTCTTAGATTAACAGACTCTTGATTTAATGTAAGAAACTTAAGTTAATACTTCACTTTCTCTCCATTTCCTAATTCTTCTCTCACATAATTAAACAGACAAGTCAAATAAATATTTCCCACTATTTGTACGGATTGCAGCAGCAAATTTAAAGTGTTAAAGTGCGGGGTTTAACGCCCTAGCGTGCAGCACTCGAGAGCTATTAAGCATTGCGATGTAATTATGCATGTCATTCGTACATCAACTTACGAATTCCGCAGCGCTTTATTACTTACACTGCGGCAGTATTGCCTAGGCGCTCATTAAAAATGAAGTCACGCCCGAGGCATGCTCGCTGCCAATGCCACGTGTAGAGCAGATTCCAAACTTCGATGTGGTGGCTGCTGGGCAGGAGCGCGCCATTGTGATGGAAGGAAGAGCTCACACAAATCACACACAATACAAGAGATGTTTTGGGGGTAAAAGTTTACAAACAGCGGAGCAGGCAGGGAAACAGAACTATATGAAGACATGTTGGCAAATAGTTTTGGGTGATGGGAGTGGGCCAAGAAAATAGCGCGAAAAATCAGCATGACAATTATAATGGTAATGAGAGTGGTACCAGAATGATGGCTTTGTGAGTGAGTCTGTGTGTGTGCGTGTGTGGGTGGGAGATCTTGATGAAAACGTCATTAAATGACAGCTTGGAATGCAGCAACAGCAGCAGCAGCAGGAGCAGAGCACTCACTGTTCGCCTTTTCACTCGGCTCGAAGTTGGCAACGTCATCATCGTGCTCAACTATCTCGTCCGCGTAAAAGTTCTTTCTGTTCCTCAACGATGGCAGCTACATTGAATGCAATTAAAAAAGTTTGACTCGCTCGTTGTTGTACACTGAACATAGGGTATTCTAATTACGCTGCGGAATATGTTACGCGTTGTAAAAGCAACTTTAAGGAGTGCATAACGTGTGGCTTGCAGCGAGATTGGCTTATGGCTGGAGTGATATAAGGATTTATGTTACAAATTTGATAGTTGAAATGTACATATATGTATAGCATACCTTGTAATATATTTGCCAGGGTATTTTATGTTTGTCAACTACCACTGATATCTTGCTTTTCTTATACACATATATATATTCTCTGCTGATGCTGCTGCTGAATGGCGTTCCCCCCAGTGAATACTTTTTTTGGCCGTGGGTTAAGTGGTTGCTCTTTGCGCATTTTTTTTTTTTTTTTATAATATATACCAACATATATATGTATATACATATATTCTGTGATGTGGGGTAAAATGTTCTAATTAAATTAATTAACAGGAAAATGAGTTGCTCAACAGTTGTCGTAATTGTCGCTCTTAATGTTATTGTTGATGCTGCAGGTGCAGATTTGCATGTATCTGTGTGAATGTGCGTATGTGTGTATGTGTGTGTGTGCCTCTTCTGTGTGCGCTCTGCTCAACTATCTAGCATCAACTGCCAACTTAATGAATGTAAGTTTGTCGCACAGCCAATTTATAATATGATGTAAACTACCCATAAATTCTGGTTCTGGTTTCGCCAGCAGGCAAAATTTTGTTGTGCTCAGCTCTGGCAAGTTGCTTTGTCTATAAGCGCATCTATAAGTAATTATAAACTTGCAATTAGCAATATGATATAATTGCACTCAACGATGTTGAAGTTAATCAGATTATGTAGATGCATGTAAAATTTAGATATGCCATTATATTCCAGACTTCCGTTAGCTGAGTATTACTTAAATTCTATACAATTTGCTCTTGATTAGCGCTTTACATGATCTACTCTTATTCTCTTGTTCCAACTTTAAATTCTTAATCAACATTCTATGCCAGACAGCATCAGCTTCTATCTAACTGATACGAACTGTTTTGGGTCATTTGTAATGGTCGAACAAATTGAAGCGTATAAATTCCACAGAAATGCAGTTATATTATACACACATTTGGTCATCTATTTTATTGGGCAGTCAATTGAGCCCATTAATATCGCCGCGTCGTGGTTCGAGCTCTGTTCGGAGTCAGCAGAAGTGCGACTATCCGATGGCATATAGTAGGCAGAGCTATCAACGGTATCGCTTTCAATTGCTGCAGTCAAGCGCTTGTGTTTTTGGCCCACGCTGCTGCTGGCTGCTCTTTATAGCCCAAACGCGTGTATCTCGTTGGTCGTGTCTCATTTGGCCTAGTTAAGAGCCAAAAGCTGGCTAGTTAATGGATCTGCGGTGCTGGCTTGGTTCGAGGCGTTTATAGTGCTCACATTAAAATAATAAACATTTGGCGACAGCTCTAACTTTTCGTTTTTCGTTGCTTTTCTTTTTATGTTCAGCATTAAACATAAATCAGCTTGTGTCTTAGCCAAAGGCTACAAGAGTTTTCACTCAAGCCAATACTTTTGGCCACTTTGGCTACCAACTGCCAACTGCCAACTGCCAAGTGTCAGGAGGCAAAGTCTAAAGCTCCGCCCACCTTCTCTGATGCCTGTCTGGCTTGCCATCGTTTCAGTTGCTCGCTGCTAATGATCCGCACCAATGGCGCCCACGTCTTGGGTTCTTCCTCTTACAGGCTGCTTGATTTGTGTATAGTTGGGCATTGAACAAAATCTTTTGCTGATTATCTGAGGCTTATTGCAATTCGCAGTTGTGGTTGCCAGTGGTGTGCTTCAAATGTAGCTACAAAGCTGTAAACAAAACTGGAGATCAGGAGGAACAAGTTTAAGACGGGCTACATTGAATAAAGTATTGGTAGAGAACAGTTTTAAATGAAGTAAAATATTGTAAAAGAAATAAAAAGTAAAGAATTGGGTTGAATTGCAAAAAAAAAAAAAAAAAAAGAAATGTTTGGAAATTAATTTAATGAAATACGTCGGGTTGTATATACATTTAAAATGTAAATTTATATTTGACAATATTATGCAAATAATTGCATTGAACTGCTTGAAATTGAATTTAAGCATAATTCTCATTCCAAAATTCCAAAAATTCTTCCAGCGAATATAAAAAGTTTTTTATTTTTTATTTATTTTGTATAAAACATTTGCTAGAAAATTCGGCTATCATTCCTGACAGCAACTTTTAAAACTCTTTAGTTGAATAATATATATATTTCTATATATATATTGTTTTTTTGTTTTTTTTTTTTTTTAAGTTTATTTTATTATATCATATATCATATTTCCACCCTAAGAAATCTCCCCCTTACATAAATACTCTTAAATGCCATAATTGATACATCAGCTGTGGCATCATTCATCATTCATTCAGCCGAACAACATCATAACCCATTACAATGAAGACTGCTTCAATAACTGTTGGGCCAACCCTCGATGTCAAAGTCGTCATTTTCGACGCAACCATCAGCCGCAGCAGTGCCTGACAGCAGCCCACGCATGCCATGCCGTTCACTTTGTCCAAATCAGCGCCAAGCCATCTTCTCATCTGCTTGCTCCCCCAACCTAAACGAAGTGCTATACCACAACATATCGCTGGCTCGGCTTGAAACAAATGTCTTCCGTCTTGCCAACTTCCGTCGCGGCGGGCCTCCGTTCTAACCGGGCTCGTTGCCTCGTGGTACCTTGTGTTTCCTTCACTTCTCTTTTTTTTTTTTTTTTTTTTTTTTTTTTGACTTGGCGCAAATCCGTCGCACAGTTTTCGTTAGTCTTCATTTTTCAGTTTTTCTTTTTTCTGCTGTGAGCCTTTTCTTTCTTCATTATACCCTAGAAATGAAATGAGGTATTTCAGCTTTTCGATGAAACGTAGCGAGTATATAAAAGTAGAAGCTCGTACTGACGAAAATATTTGCAGAAAGAGGATAAACCAGTTTTACTCTTGAATAAATCTACTATATCTACTTAGCTAAAGTAAGAGCTCATATCTATATTAACTATCTCCAACCTATAACAGAGTATCTCTTAACTAACCATTTCTAGCAACTAGTTTAGGTTCGTGATTTTGTATGTATTTTTTTTTTTTTTTTTGCTGCCCAGATTTATCGCCTTTTATTCATCATTGTCAGTTAGGCGTTGTTTTTGCGGCGACGACGTGCAACCGCGCCAAAAGCCCAGCCACTGTCAACGGAGGCCATGGATAAGGCGTGGCGGCGCTGGCAACGCAATTTGCCGCCACGTCGAAGGCCTTCAAATGTGTCCCGAAACATGGTAACGTTAACGCGTTGCGAAATCTTTCACTTGAGCCCAGAAGGCGCCTTCTGTTTTGATGAATTATTGGTACGCATGTCGCACTGACAATCGGCAAATCAGCTAAGCTTTTCAATATGTCCGCCCCAACTGTCTCTCTCTCTCTCTATTTGTGTGTGTGTGTGGGTGTGTGTGACTGATGATTTCTGAAAGGGAGTTCAGTTGATGCCGTAAACAGTTGTGAAATGCTATGGCTATCTACCTCCCGGTGGCATCTCACTTTAAAGCAGATTAGATTTAAAAGTCATTTACGAGTTTTGACCTAAGCCGCTTAGAATGTTGTACGGTCCAAGTGTTAGTCAGCTGAGTATGTATTACCAAGACTATGCTGTGTGTCTTTGTGTGTTTGTGTGTGGGAGGGTGCTTGGGCGCCGTATGGATGTGTCATTACATTAATTTGCGGGCTTATGTCCTGGACCGCTGTTAATGAAATGCTCTTAGTCCCTGGGCAAGCACTTCATGAAAACGTTTTACAATTTGCTCGTCGGAAATGAGAGAGGATGCCATTTGCACTGCTTAAGCTTAGTGGGTGGCATTATAAAAGAATAGTTGTTCTAGTAATTGAGTTTGTTTGTTTGCGGCCAGAAGTGGGTCGACAGCGCGCCAGTATAAAGCCACATTGATGCAACACAACATTCTCAAATCAACTCAACTCAACTCATTTGCCCAGTTGCAATTCAATTTAAATTGTTTTGTATTGTTATTATATTAAGTGTTTTAAGCTCAAATTACTCATAGTAAATTAAATTTGCAATACATTTAATATATTTTGTCTGTGCTTAAAGTTGATATCCATTAAATTAACTTGCGCTTTTGAGTTTTGCTCTTAAATACAGTAAAATCCGGTTATAACTACTAATATCGGGAACATATATAGTTGTATAACCGTAAAATCGTATAACCGTATAAGTTCGCTCATAAAAGTTTATTTGAGGACCTAAATTTTCGTCGCAATAACCGTACGGACGGACGCCTTAAGCGAAATCGTTAAACCCAAATTCTACTTTATTTGTAAACATTACATAATTTTCCGTAAAATATTTCAATTTATAGGAAAATCTAGAGAATATTTTAAAAATGTTTTTTTTTTTTATTTTAATATATGTATTGCAATAAAATTATGTTTTTAATAATTTGCGTGTTGTGCAGTAAAATTTGTACAACATATTTAATAAAACTTATTAAATCTCTATCAAATATTTCAATTTTTAATTTTTTTGTACCCAAAAAAAGTAAATAATTCGTGCTTATTTTTCAATTTCTGTATTAAAAAGAATAGGAAAAAAAGCAACGGTTTATATCTCTAAAATTGAATTATTATATTTATTCATAAAAACCACGCTCTTTTATAAAACTGAAATTCCCTAATAATTAAAATTATAAAAAAAATGAATCAGAGTAGTAATGACTTTATAACATAATTATCAAATTAATATACATCAAATACACTTTCAGTTCAATAATTTTGTAGTAGTTTTATTAATTTTTTCTTTTCGTTACCTAATTGATTTCTATTCAGAAAATTAAATTCTATTTCGCAGTTTTTGCTTCAGTTTTTTTTTTTTCTATTTATTCATTTATGTGAATCATACAAATTGCACAATCGCTTCAAATTAAAAAAAAAAAATTATTTTTGTTTTGGCAGAGCTACGAAAATAAAGTCGTTTGTTCACTTTTAGCTGGAACCGCTAACAACTGAACAAAAAAGCGTTAAGAGCTTCGACGGCAAATGAAATGAAGGAATCGCTTTGCTTGTAGAAGAGGCAACGAGTGCTTTCATAATTTACAGCTCGTTAAGTTTTATAGATGAATGCTTTTCATATATTTGACAGGCAGCGCTGATGACATCTTTTCACTTTTCACCTCTTTGGGGGCGGTCAAGGCTGCTCTCGCTATTGTTGTTGTTGTTGGCGTGTTTTTCTTTGACGATGCAGCTGCACAGAAATGCTGTCGCCTGTACGGGGCCAAACTGAAAGCATGGCCAAACCCTATTATCGTGGGCATCGTTATGGCCATCGGCCACTTTGAAGTCGCCCATCGTTGTCTCAATGGCCAAAAAAGCGCTGACATTTTGTCTGTCTGTCTGTGCCGTATGGGCGCTCCAACAAATGCGCCTGCTATGGACCCTACCGTTTATGGTGCGGTAGGCAGGCAAAGGCATTTTAGAATTTTAATGTGCCGCCTTCTGCCTTTTATAGCTGCGCAATTGACAACAGCGGCAGCAGCAGCAGCAGCAACACTGGCAGCTGCCAACTGCCCAAGCTCAGCCAGACTTGACCATGGCGAACCACAACGGCAACGGCAACGGCAGTAGCAGCAATGGCAACGGTTCACATCCAAAAGATACTTTGCTGTGGCCAAGGACCATCCATGTGCTACTGTTAACATGCACATGACGTTTGTCTTTGGACGTTAATCTCATTAAATAAGCAATGTGGTGCAGAACGAAGCGCCTCTATGTATGAGTGCTCGAGTGTGCGTGTGAGTCCGCACAATGTCAGATTCTTGCATGAACAGTGGACCAGAGAAGATCAAATATAAACATATTAATTATAATATATATAGAAAAAGCGATTATATTAGAAGACCTTCAAATAGTTGCTAATTTATATAAGCTCTGATTTATATTAACTCTTCTCTTTCGTGGAATCAACATAAAAAATTATATATATTCATTCTAAGGATATATAAATTAAATATTTTTGTAAATTTTTTTACATAATAAAAAAAATTTTTTTTTATAAAATTTTTATTTGTACAAACCAAAATTTAATTGATTTAAATTTTTTTCAACAAAGAGTTTTAAATATTAAAGGGTTAAACCTATAAATATATATAAATATTTAGTAAATTGAAATATATTAATTTATTTACATTTCTTTTCATATTTACATTTTATTTCATATTTAATTACTTCATTCCTTTCATTTGTATTAGATAATTGTCTGTTGTTGCCCATTGTACATCATTTTAGGCCTTACACTCTAGGTTGCGGTTCCGCTTTTAATGCAAATGCAAATGCAAAAGCGCATTAAGAGCAGCACAAACGAACACAGGCCGCAAAGTAAGCTGCCGTCTACTGTCGGCTCCTCTCGGCTGTCGGCTGTCGGCTGTCCGCTGTCTGCAGCCTGTACAGGGACCAGAGCGTAGAAGAAGTAGCAGCAGTAACCGTAGCTAAAGGCGGTGCTAGTTAGCTTGGCGAGCTGAGCTGCAATGTGCATCATTTATGACATGCGTGCATGCAGCATGTTGTATGCAAAAAGCAGCATGCAGCATACAGTCTGCAGTATATAGAATGCAGTATGCAGTATGTAGTTAGCAGTTGGTATTGGTGGGCTTTGCTCGCTTTGTGTCTGGGTAAATGTTGAGCCATCGATTAGTTTGCTGCCAAATTGCCAAAGCCGCACATTTGCACAGTTGCAACTGCTGCCAGATACTTGACATGGCTCGAGCAGCTAAAACAGCAGCTAAAAGCCTCATCTGACCTCGAAAACACATACATACATATGTATGTATGTATGTATATGCATCTATCCTGCTGCCGTATGGTACATTTGGTAATACTATAAAGGCTGAGTTTAATTGATGAATTATTGTTGCATTTGGGGTTTTGGCCGTACGTGTGCAGTGGCTGCCACTAAAATGTATCTGCAAGATACAACTGTCTGTGCTGCTGTGTATCTGTATCTGTGGCTGTATCTGCTGCTGACGCAACAGCGACTTTTGCGGTCTCACTTCAACCCGACTGTATGCACATAATGCCACTCTGTCGGGATAATACGGCAACAGCTGACGGCGCAGTCAGCCGTGTGCACCTGAATCATCACATTTCAATTATACAACATAAGCTGTCAAATTGTAGCAAATAATTGCAGATATATTTTGCAGCCCCATCCGGCTGCCTCTCTCCCTCTTTCACACTGTGCGTGAGCTTGTTGACTCGTTTTACAGCTATTATTAAGCAAATATCGGTTAAGCCCAAATGAGAAATTGTTGGTTACCTCTGAATACATTTTGATCCGGCAGCTGCATAATGAAGATGAAATATCAAAAGCATGGATGATGATTGAATGCTCATATTAATATGCTGGACTATTTTAATTACTTATTGATTTATTTCTGCGAATTCGTTGTACGAATATAGTAGAAGCTCGAAGTAATTAATAACTTAGGTATATCAGAGAGTCTGAGATTCGAATGAAATGTAAATTAATATTTGCGAATAAAATTCATGTTGAGAATGTCGAAAGTGCGTTTGAAGCTGAATATTAATGAGTAATTAATAAATGACTATATGTGAGATATATTTTAGTGATGTATTCTACAATAGAATAATTCAGAATACGTTTTAGATTTGACCGAAATGTAAATCAATATTGTTGAACAAAAATACAAATGCAGACTGTTCGAAATTCCTTTAAAAGTTGTGTAAATCTTTGTCTTTGTCAATGAGTATTGAATATATACATTTATATGAAGATCGTAAAGCAATCGTCAAGCATATCTCAGAATACATCTGACATGCGAATATAATGTGTATTGAGCAAAATAACAAAGTGAGACTCTTACAATTGCTTTTGAAGCGGTATTAATATTTTACGGAATAATGACTAATGAATGAATGTATACTAACAAAATATAATAATAATACATAAAAAAACTAAAGATTCTGTATATATGTATGTATAATCGATGCACGACTGATTTTAATACGGATACAATACAAAGTTGAATACGAAATTTAAATATTTTCTCGTTTTTGTGTTTCGTATGAAAACAATCAAATGTTTAAATTAGAATTCCCTTGTCTATCTATACACATGTTTTTAGCTTAATTTCTATAGAGTATTCCGCAGTCTACTATCCACATTCTATATCATTCTCAGTTGTTAAACATGTGTATTGAATTAGTTATTGTTAGCAAGTTTGGCTCCAGTCCGTCTCTAACGCAATCAGTCATCAGCTGTGGTGCGGGGGGTTCGCCTTCAAGCACTAAACCAGCTGGCAACGAGAGCGCAACTAAATCGCACACGTCATCGCCAGCGGACAGCGTACAGCAGCCCAGACACAATCATACCAGGGCAGAGTAGAGCAGAGCTGCTGCCCAGACACAGACCCAGATCCACAGACCAATTCACGAGCGTTCGCTATGTGTTCTCTCCTAGGGCAAGACGCCGCAGAGGCCATCGACAATGAAATACACATACAGTTGCATTTGCTATCCGTCTTCACTGTTGACTTATTTGCTTTGAGATAAACGCCAAGTTGATTTATACAACCCACCGACAATTCATTCAGCCATTTGCACCAACAGCCAGTCATTCACTCGCACACCCATTCACACAGACAAACAGACAAATAAACAAACGAACATTCATTCATTCATTCATTCGTTCGTTCGGTCATTCATTCATTCATGCAAACATGCAGTCAAGCGTACAAAATTCTTGTTTGTTTGTTTCTTTATGCATTGAGGCAGCAGACGTTGGCAGGGCTGGCTGGACGACGGACTGACGTTTGGCGATGCGCGAGGTCCAGACCTCCAGTGGCAGCTCCTACGGTAGCTGCAGATACTTATCGCTCAGCCAACTAACAAACTAACAAACAATTGAAGCCAAACCGGGCGAGAAACTGGCCGTATGTCTGGGCCAGGCTCAGCCCAGTCAGGCAGTCCGTCAGTCTGTAATCAATCCGCATCGAGAAAGAGCGAGAGAGATGGAGAGCGAGTTGGGAATTATTCAGGCGTTGCCTCAAGTTGCATTTGAATGTGGCCTTTTAATATCTCCAGTCTCGAATGCAGGCCAAGCGCCCTGGCACAGGCCAAACACTGTGAAGATGGCGCCGACAGACAACTTGTCGACGGCGCCGGTTGCTCCCCCACCAAAACCATCGACGATTGGAGGTCAGAGGGCTCAAATTAGACCCTGATAATAGGGTGGTTGCTGTCTACTGCAGCTGGCTAGCTAGCTTTTCGACTGTGGTGCCCTGTCGATCCACCGACAACCAAACGCCCCACCAAATAGTTGCTGCTCGATATTCAATTCAATCAATTTGATTTCTGATTAAAACGCTGACGAAATGAGCTTACTTACTTTTCCATACCCAACTAGCACATATCTGATTATTTTGTTGTTTTCCTTTCGGCTTTGCCAGCTGTTTGATTTTTTGGGTTCATTTGTATTACCTTTGTGTATCGTTTCATGATTGATCGATTATGATAAATGCGTGTGATACAGCAACTGACAGCTTATTATATATGAAATGTTATTGTCTAATACGTATATCTGGGATATATATATTCGCGGGTAACACCACTGGCGACTGCTACCCCTATTAACTGTCTTTTATCCAGAGATCTAGTGGACTTCTATTTAGTAGCTCAATTTCTCTTATGACTTCAACGAGCATGATTTGCTAATTGGCCGCACTTAATATAAATAACATACTCTGGCTATACGTGTTATACTTCAATTGAATTCAATAGCTATACACGCATAAGTAGAACCAGTAAGAGTAGTCTAGTTGGGCGTTACCGACCGCAGAATACTCATTCACGATCAGAACATTGTAAGATTTAGGTAGAATTTATGGGAGTGCACAATGGGAAAAGTCATATAACTTTTAGATAATCCTGGGTAAACGTTATCGCTGATATTACAGGGTATTCTCAAATAGAAAAAAAAATAAAAATTAAAATAAAAATTACAGTTCAGTTTACGGAACGATTGACGAACACCAAGCCGGGCATTGCACGAAACCAATATACTCATTTCACTTGCGTGAATGAGTATAAAAACGTATATCTATAAATTTCATTTCTGTATATCGTATATATGTATGCCTCACTGTCTTTTACATACGCATGTTTATGTAACGCAACGTGAGGGACAACGGGACAGTGGCTGAATAATGTCGGCTTGGCTTGTGTGCTTAATGGCAATTAATCAGCGGAACTGTCCGCGCCCGAACATGCGTAAACATTAACAGACACACACACACACACACACACACAGGCACGCACACTAGCACGCACAGCACACACATCTGCACACACACACGCACAGCCATAAAGTGGTAGAGATGGACCCTTGAAAACAACAGGCTTTTCAGTTGCACGCAGCTGCACGCTGCTCGACCCTAAAAATGTTTTGCTGTAATTAACTTAGATAAACATAGAGCCGGCCATGGGACATTAGCCTTTGTCGCGCATAAGGCAAAGGCAGAGGCCAGGCCTCTTTTGGCCAAAAGACATGCGCCAAGCGTGCGCTTGAACCACCCACAGAACGTACGACTGGAAATGGTGAGTGGAGAAATATTTTTCCATTTCCCAGCTGCCTGCTGGCTACACTTGCCAGATGCAGTTCAGAAAAAGCTTGCGCAAATAAATCATAATTAGGCATGTAAACATGCAGCAAGTGTGATAGTGTGTGTATGTAAATATGTATATGTAATATTCAAGTGTGAGTAAAGGCGATTACATTAATCGTGCATTCAGTTGGCTAATGGGAGATTATCAAAGATACAGCTACAGTATAGCCGCTTATTGATAATTTTCTGAAATTTAATACATATTTGATTTAATTTAGATTAAATTTAACTTTTACTTTACAAAAATGTTAATTTTACTAGAATTATAATTTCATTGATTTTTGGATTTGTATTTATTGAACTATATTATGATATATTATAATCTTAAATATTGTTAAAAAAAAAGTGGTATAATTAATTATATTCTTTTAGCTAGTTTTATTTTTTTATTAAAAGTTAAACGAGAAAGTTTTATAAATTGTTATTTTGATACAAAAATATGATTCTGTATGAATTTTGGTAAATTTATTACAAAACATATTTTTTAAATTTATATGTAATATACATATATTTTTTAAATTATTGTATGTTATTCATTTGTATTTATTAAATAAATATTTCTATTGGATTTATATGTTATATATATTTTTATAGAAATTTTTATATATTATATATTTTTATTCATTAAATAAATATTTCTTTAGAATTTATGTTGTTGCCTTAATGTTTATTCTATTTCGTATTTATGTTTTTTTTTTTTTATTATTTTTTTTTATTTATTTATTTTTAACCATTTAAATTAAATTAATTTATTTATGTCAGAATCCTTAGTCGAGATTTTTATTAAATGCTGTGTTCATTTTCTTTTGCATTTTCACGCCAATTAAATGACATTGACACTCTGACTGGCTGGTCATTATTCCCACAATACGATTCCATTGACTCTGTTTTAATTGCTGATATTCTGTTATTAGAATAGCTCTAATTACAGTAGCCATGTTTTGCACGCTGCAAGAGAGGGTATTATAACTATGACTGTAATAACGTGACAAAAAAAAAAAAAAAATAAAAAAATAAATAAACAAATGACACAGATCTTATATATGTGAAATGTAGAGTTTGCAAACGAATGGAGAATTAATGTATATAAAAATTTGTCATTCAATAATATTTATTTTCCATTAAACTCATTTATCATATTGCTAAACAGGGTATTCAAGATCAGGCATTCCACATTCTGTTTTCTGCTTTCTTTTACTGTTGCCATTATTGTTTTATTATTGGTCGTATTGCTGTGGCAAGCGTATGTGTGCTCCTCTTTTAATTTGTCTTGCTTAATGATGCGTAAATTGCTAGACAGCTCAGCGTTCTAGGCGTAGGCGTTGCTATATGCGTTATAGGGTCATTCCCTAGCTGCAAGGGTCGAGGTCAACGTTGCGTCGTCTCATTGCGGTCGGCCGTTGACTGTTCAGAGTTTTTTCTTGTTCCGTTCCCTCAAGCGTTCAATTTATGCAAACAGGCCGTTCAATCAATGTACATAATTGATTTCATCTTACCTCTTTCTGAACTATGCTTACTTACCCGTAATTACGGCTCACAATTGATGTTTGCATTTACCTAGCCTGGGCGACTGTTGTGGCTCTTTTTATTGTGCACCCCCCGTTGTGTGTGGTAAATTATAGGGTTTACGTACCGGCCTCGGGTTGAGCGCACTCTGTGAGTGTCGGTAAAGGGGGCGTGTGCCTTGACGCTCGGAATCTTTTAATTGGCCTATCGCGGTGATTTTCTATACAAGGTTTCTTTTCGCCTTTAATGATGTTTCTAATTCTATGCAGTGTTTGTTTAATTGTATATTAAGTGTGCTTTGACCTTTTCTAATGTTTTATTTTTATGTTCTCTTTGCAGGTATGTACAAAAGTGACCAAAGAAGTTTCAACAGGCTAAGTATTGTAAAGGATGGGCAAGTTATTTATAGTTTGCTTAATAAGCGTTGAATTTCTATAATGGAACTGTGAGATCTTAGCTCTATCTTTGAAATATCAATCGATAGATCGATTAATCTTTTGATAACATTTAAAAGCTATTCATAGTTATATAGATCTATACTTAGACTTAAGCCTGACACCTGATATCATTATAAATAAGATCAGAAATTATAGTTATAGCTCTTGAGTTTTGGTTGTTGTTAAATCCCCTAAATCGTAACGGTCCATTGCAGCGCATCGCGAGTCAGGTGCAAGAAATTTCCACCTCCTGCTGCAATTTATTTCAAGAGCTTATCAAGTTAAAGTTTGGCGGGATCTTTCATTTCAGTGCACGTAGCGAACGAGCTTTTTTGCGGCAGCTTAACCTTTTTGGACGTCATGAAAAGTTGACTCCAGCAGCAGTGGAAGCGCTTAGTGCGAGAGGGCGAGTGCTTTTTTGCAGTGACTGTTGTCGCCATTTGCGTTAAATGTGGCAACAACAGCGATGCGTAATAGAGTCGGTTAGTTGAACTGGGGTGCTTGGTCTTTTTTGTTGTTGTTATATCTTCCTTTCTTTTTTTTCTTTCATTTTTGGTAAGGGTTCGGGCTACTTCACCAGCGCCCACAATTGGCTGTGGCCCACATTGTGTGTGTGTATGTGTGTGTGTAAGCTAGCGCTGAATTAAGTCTTTCAAGCAGCCAGCAGTAACAATGGTATGCCCTGCCCTGCGCTATCGCCGGCTGCACAATGTTAGAGTTGCACTTAACTTCAGACACAGGAAAGCCGAGCTGTGTGCATCGTGCCACAATAAGTACAAGGACAACGACAATGACAGCGGCAACAACAGCAACAATAACAACAGCAGCGAGAGCAACGACAACCGTTAAGCATTGGCAATGGTGTGTGGCTGACAAAAACAAAAGTTGCATGCAACTAGCATGAAATAGCTGCAGCAGTTGTTGTCGTTGTTGTTGCCGTTGTTGCCAGCAAAGTCAAGTACCAGGCGATTTTTCTTACACAATAATACACTTTTCCTATTTTGTTGACAGGTTTTCTTTCCTCTTCTTCTTCTTCGGGTTTTCTCTGTACTGCATCGCCCATTTTCTTTTTTAGTCACTCGCTCCATTTCGTTGCCGCATGCCGCATGACGTCACTTAGCGCAGACAACTGTGATAATGATTAAATTAGATTATGGATGCTTTCCATTTTTCACACCAACTTCACATCACAAATACACTAAAGTCCCAGACGCAGCGACCCGCTCCCAGCCCCCAGCTCCACTACCCAGCCCCCAGTCTCAGTTTCAGAGAGCCGAGCAATGCCAGTCCGTCACAGTGTATTTCAATTTATGGCGCATCCCATGTGGGAATTCTATGCGGGTGTCTCTGTGTCTGTGCTGTATAAATAATTACCAGCAAAGTTTTATGCTGCGCATATGCATTGTGGGTACATTTTGATAGAAGCTTCTACATCTATATATATGTATATGTATATAGGTATGTAGTATATGTGGTCGTATCTTGTAGCTAACCAAGTCGGGCACAAGTGCAATGAAGCGTAAATTAAAGTTTATTGACAGTTTTCTTAAGCGCATTTGTTGTCTTTGCCGTTGCCATTTGACTTCTGAGCTGCATTGTGCGAACGCATCTGATAGATACGGCAACGGCAACGGCAACGGCAACGGCAATGGTCTTCCTTCAGCCTTTGTCTTTGCTCAGTGCGCCGCTTGACAGCGTCTTGTGACAGTTTCAACTTCTAACATATGTGACGATTATAGAAATCATCTGCCAGTACGAATAGAGAAAAAAATATGCATATTGATGTGCGCATTGAATGCAATTCCAATTGAAGGGAAGTAACAAATTGCCACTGGCAAAGCTAAGCACGGACGGAAGGAACTCTGTTGAGAGTGTGTGAGCATAAAGTGTATATGTATGTAATATTGATGCTATTAGCAGGTGCGAGAGCATGTGAGCAATGTCATATTACATAAGTTATAATATATATACATACATTTGACTGCAAGTAAAGAGAGCAAGAATATTTTATAAAATAACAATAATAACAAATATGCTTTTGCTATCCCTAAACCATTGATCCGTACACAGTGTATATTTCATATGTAAAATGTTACATGCGTATATATATATATAGTTTAGTTATGTTATAAATTTTACTGCTGCATAACGAAAATGTAGGTTATATTGTAAATTTATTTGCATTGAAGTAAAGAGAGAGAAGTAGCACATTTTATATAAATCAAATTGTACAAAAACAGTTAATTTTATGATTTGTTTAAATCGATATATTTAAGACACTGACCGCATAAAGTATATACATATAATATTTATCAGTTTGCATAGCTGAGCTCACATAGTCTTGCCTATCTGCCCATCCGAATGAATGGAGTAATTTTATAAGCCACAAATGCTATAAAACTTTAAATATTCACAATATACTCCCTCTCATATACCTTAATTAATAAGACCTATGTGATACTCATTCTTATCATTTCACTTTTTTTGATTTAATTCAATGAAATTGTCGGCTTCAAATTAAATATATATTTCTGGGCATAGATCTCATTTCTCAGAAATTCGATAAACAAGAAAGTTACCTGAGGTAATTGAATTCAATTAGAGACCTATTTGTAGTCACAAGTGCTCTAGATAAATAATTCGAAGTGAACGTATATTTAAATGAGAGTGCAAATTTCGTGTAAAATGTGAAATGGATACTCCGAAAAAGCAATAACATAAGTCCGTCCAGCATCAGATGGAGATATTTGTGAGCGATCTGGAATTTAATTGGTTTATGGGATGTGTAATTCGATTAACCCATCCAACTTGAGTTTGATGTTTGTTTTATGGCTGTCGGGACTGGCTCACTGATATATAAATAATTTAGGTTGAATTTGGGACCATGTAAAAGTTTTAATGATATTCATGACGAATGCGCTTGAATTTTTCTCAAACCATTTAAATTAGTGAGTGTGTGTGGGTAGCGCAAAGGATTTACAAGCTATTCCGAGCTATGAAAAAAGTGTATCTAGCACGCCATATAAAAGACTAATTACACTTTACTAAAAACTTTAACGATGAGTGCCCGCAATCTTGATGCGTGATGCATGAGGGCGGAGCAAGCTGCAAGCTGCGAGCTGCAAGCGAGAGCAACCGCATTGCTATGAAACGAGATGTTTGAGTGTAAACATACTCGTACACAGTGCTGCCTGGCTGGTTGACTGAGCCGGTTGAGCTGGTGTGCTGCGAGAGGCGCCACAAAAGTGTTTTGGGGCGTTGCATGCCACACTCACACACACACGCACACAAACATTTGTATATGCATTTGTATCCGGTGGCAGCAGCTAGCTAGAGCTGTACATCTGTTCTTTGGGGCTGGGCACATGTAAATGCGACTGTGGCAGATCCCAACCTCAGCCTCAGCTGGGCCCATTTAAAAGAGATACAAAGCGCCGTGCGTGCACTAAGACGTTGCAAATGCAACCGACGTGTGTCTGCGTGGTAGTGACAAAATCGCGCTACGTACATATGTACGTGTGCCGGCTTTTGTCAGCCCAGATAGCAGAGCTCCTTTAGCTTGTGCCCCCAACAACAACAGCAATTGCTACATATGTTCGGAAATTCGCCAGTCAGACAGGCTTCCCAGCTTGGCAGGCAGACAGACTATTCGTCATAGCATTCCTTCAACACTGGGATTAAGTTCTCACTTGGCTCCTGGTAGCAACCAAAATATTCTGCTGCACTGCGTCTCTGATTTACAATTGCAAAATGAAAGCAACAAAGCAATGGGTTGCCAAAAATAAAAAAATAAAACAGCAAAACATATATATGTCCTTATGTATACATGTAATGCTAGTATAGACTGCTGGATACTCTGTTCTGAGGATCAAAAGACACCAAAATTGTAAATTGCTTTGATGAACTTATATAAAAGCTCAATTTCTTATTAGCAAAACTTAAGCTAATTTTCTTTTTAGCTTATCGCAGTTAATCATCAGAATATCTTCAACTGATGGGAAGTTGTACTTCTGAAAGTTAGTTGAATTATTCGAATTTTTAGCACTTGAATCTATCTTTTTATACCTCGAACCCATTGGGAAATGGGAAATTAAGGTGTAATGGTTTTTCTATAGCAAAAAAAAAACACTGCAGCTGAGAGAGATTCACTCACTTACATGGCAGAATGTGTATATATTTTGACCGTCAATATATATAGAAAACTCCCAAAAACTCTTTAACTCTGCATATATACCTAACAGTTTTTTTCTGAATTCAAATTTTGACAAATTTCACATATCTTAGAAAAATACATGAAAATGTATCGTGTTATGAACAATTTAACTAATCATGGAAAACATACTGAAGTTTAAGCATCAATTGTTAAAAAAAGATTTGGACAAACAAAAATATTTTATTAATTTATTAGGAATAAATAATTTTACCCAACAATTATAAATGACTATATAATCATTTGCATATACAAAAGTTCAGCTAAACTTTCTGTTGAGTCTAGCAGCCAGAGCTAAATCAAACATTATAATTATAAATTAAGCGTTTTAAGAGATTATATTTTTTAAGTGATTTCAGGCATTTCGTTATCTCTATATTTCTCTGACGTAAGAAACTAATCATCATTCGATTAGAGCAGATGCTTTCTACATTAACTATATGACATATGTATATATATATGACATATGTATATATATATGACATATGTATATATATATATATATGTATATACCATCAATTTCTGTTGTTCAATGCTTGCCTATAATTTAAAAAGTCTGCCGCACTTCCAAAGAAAAACTTCAACTGAACTTCAAGCTTTTCGTAAGCTTTCTAGCCCATATTAAATATTCGCCGATTCAGCTACAACATTTCCACGCTGTTTGCTTTATTTACTATGCAAACATTCCCATTATTTTCATCATTTTCATCTGCTTGTTTTATTTTGTATTTTTTGCTGCAGTTTGTTTTAATTTGTAGACAAGATACAGATATGGTAAAGAAAACAAGGAAGTTGAATCGGTATGAAACTAGTTTACATGAATAGTACACAGCGGAGCGAGCTCTCGCAATGTTGACGTTTGATATGTGGAGCACGCCCCATTCCCATGCGCCTTGCCTACAGCCAGCAAAATTGGGGGTGGAGATGCGGGAAACATGTGTCTAAATTCGCATTGGCAAAGGAAACTGCAGCTCTCAAGCAACTCGCGTACATTAAAAATCTACGCTTCCTTCCTACCATGCTTTTCTATGCCACACATTCAGCTTCAATTCCAGCTCCGCCTGGCGTAGAGTAGAAGTATTTTTGGAATGGGGCAAATGCATTTGGAGTGTTTGCGGCAATGCCAAAATGAAATACATAATACTTAGCAACAAAAAGTTGTATTTTGTTGCTGAGTTGCATTTTTTTTTGTGTGTGTGAATGGTGGGGGGGTGGGGGTGGTGCTATAGAGTATACTTCTCATATAAACATGATTTCGCTCTCGCTCTCCACATGTTTAGTCCACATGGTCTGGCTTGATTTGCTTGGGGTGGCTTTCGCTTTATTTTTTAATTCAATATCGCTGGGAGGTATTTTTATGTTTTTTAGAAACGACAGGCCCGGCGGGCAATCGCATAGGGACGCTCACTCCAAAAGCACGCACATACAGACACACACATACAGACACACACATACAGGCACACACAGACACATATAGAAAATGTTTTGTAATCCGCTTTTAAAATAATGAAAAAGAAAGATAAATAAATGCATTTAGATTTATGTGGGTGAATCGCCAAAATAAAAATATTTCTGTCTGTCATTTCTCTGAATTGACTATGAGAATATTTCGCAAATTATGCATGAATGCCTCAGAGCCGATTTAATAATCAATCGAAGTGCATTTCCACATTCTGCCAACTATTCCAATTTACTTGCTTTATAACTCGTTCGATTTTTCGCTTCCCTCTCTCTCTCTCTCTCTCTCTCTCTCTCTCTCTCTCTCTCTCTCTCTCTCTCTCTCTCTCTCTCTTTCTCTCTTTCTGGCCAAAGTTTAAGCCACGGCAAAAGTTGAAGCGAAAAACTTTTCACTTACTTCTGCTTTTGGCCGCCTCAATTCTTAACTAAAGCAAACTGCTCATGTTGCGTGCTCTGCCTGAAACAATAAATTTTCCACAGTGAGTCAATAAAATAGCTAATTTCACGCTCCAATTAACCGATTATTGTGCCCGCAAGCGAAATGTGAAGTTGTTAACGCATTTCCAGATGGAAAATAAAACTGAAAATTTTATTTATTTCTATACGTAAGTATATAGAGAAAGAAAAAGATTTATTTTACAACAATAAATATACATACACATTTATATATTTAAATATATAAATACTTTTGTTTACATCTTCTTGCATAAGCAAATTGTATTATCTTTATATATACATATATATATTTTATAATTTATAAAGTTTTAGTTATTCATATTAAAAATAAATATACATATATAATTTTTTTAAACAAAAAAATTATTTGCTTCTTGTTGCTTTTAATATGATTGATTTATTCAAAGCCTCCACTTAATAGCTTAAATTATTAACTATTTATTTAATGCACTCCAATTTCAAATGCCATGCAGGCGAAGCTCAATGTGCTTAGCTTTCATTGTCTATAAATAATTGATATGAATACCAGAGGCCAAAAATGGCATGATATTATGTTAAAATAAATATGCTACATTTGCTGCAGAAGCTCTCTACGTTTCCACCTATGCAAAGAAGCTGAAGCATCCCTTGAATTGCTCTCTTAAGTATTTTAATTCAATTTAAATCTTAAATTTTGCAGTTGCTCCATGGTTGCATTTGGTGCATTGTAAACGCTTTGCGGCAATTGTAATGGGAAGTTTGTAGCTGATTTGTTGCATGCAGCTGGCAATAATTCAATGCCCTATGAAGCCACTGTCCCAGTGGTGGTTGGGTGGTGCGCTGCGGTGCGAAGCGGTGCGACGTCCATACAACACATTACTGAAAATCCAAACACCTTCAACGTCGCCGTTGTCAGTTGTTGTTTGCCTAGCAAATGGGGAGACGGTGTTCGCTGTGTCGATGTTGCGCCTGGCGCCGGGGCTGACTGCAACTGCAATCTGCTGTCTGCTGTCTGGCCTTTTCGGTCCAGGGTGCGCTGCGGTGCGGTGCGGTACGGGCACGTATGGCATTTGCGCCCAGTTGACGCCTTGAGTGCAATCGCTTGCACCTTTGAAGCGTGTCCGTGTCGCACCACCAACAGCGTCGCTTTTGTTCGGGCACAAGGCCCATTGGATATGGATGATGGGACCAACACACAGTTGCCTTTTGCTATATACATATGTATGCATTCTCATCTGTGGCTGTAGATGTAGCTGTAGCTGTAGCTGTAGCTGTATCTCTGTGTATTTGTACTGCATAAGCCGAAAGGCAAATGATCTAACCCATACTCGCTCTACATATTTATATTTGTTTGTCTTTGCATATGCACAATCTCTGAATACCCTGTAAGTGAAGTTGGCAAAAATGGTGGATCAAGGTAGAAGAAGAACGGAGTGATAAAAATAGATAAAAATCTGATATATAAGTGATAGACATATTAATTATCTGGGTTAAATATAATTTTATCCCTATACCTTAGCTATGGTATGTTAGCTATATATGTTAGCTATAAGTTTTCTTAACATACAAATGTTAGAGCCCTAACATAAATGTAAATCTACAAATGTTAGAGCCCTAACATAAATGTTATTATGGAAATGTTAATGCACTTTATTGGACTTTCATTTGACTTCATTTGTACAGGGTATCCATTCAGTTATTTTGCCCTTTTCTTCTCCCAATTTGTGTGGATTTTCGCAAACACATGCGCGCATTTTCAATGCAACATGCAATTTGTCTGAGTTGCAGGCAACCCTCTGGGGGCACTCCCCCAGACCCCGTTGATGGCCACGCTCCTCTAGATGCCCTCGGGCTGCATCTGCAACTCTTCATCTTCACCTTGTGTGTGTTGCCTTTGCTTTTTGTCATTGCCATTATAATTGATAGCGTATAATTTCGTTGCTTTCCACCAATTCCATTTCCCAATTCGGTTTGTTTCCCTCTATCCGTATCTTGCACTCTCGCTTTCTCGCTCTCTTGGCATCTGTCTCGCTCGTCAGCGTTTACTTTTATGCAAATTTTCGTGCAAATTGCTTTTAATGCATTTTGAATGCAATTTGCGTTTTGTACGTTGGAATTGAAGTGGTACAAAAACTCGTAATTGAAACTGAAAGATTTTAATTTAATTTGAGTTTCTGTTTCTCTTATCTCCTGCTGCATCTCAGTCTGTCTACCACGTTTCACTCCATCTCTCCCTTTCTCCTTCTCTCTCTCTCTCTCTCTCTCTCTCTCCCTCAGTCGTCTGCTGATGTTTGCTTTTGAGGGAAGTTTGTGTATATTTTTAGCTGACTGCTGGGTGTTTGGCTGCACATGCGGGATGGATTTTGTAGCGCCTGCATTTCGGTGTAGGCCATGGGCATTCATTAAATTGATTTAGATAAAATCGTGTTTTTGTTGACAATAATTACTAGCGAAATGCTGGCCATTGTCACATACGAATGCAGCTTAATTATGACAAAACGGTTCGAATTGGTTTTCAACCTGTAAATTGTATGTTAAAAATCGCTGATAAATCAAGGGCGGTGTAAATCATTAAAATAGAATGAGCAATGCGATAACAAAGAGATTGTGGCTAATTAGATTTGTGCAGTGCTCAAAAAAGATATGCTAAATTTGTTTGCAATTTAAGGGAATTTTAGTAATGTAAATATTTTTCAAATAAGCATTTAATTTTACACACAGTAGCTTATTCATTATATATTTTTTATTGCTCAGAAAAAAAAAAAAATAAATAATAATATAATAAAATAGGTTGAGCTGATTAATTAAGCTATTTTAAACAATTTTTATGTTGATGTTAGGCTATTTTATTAAAGATACTAACAGGTTTAATTTTGAATATAGAATTTTTTTTATAATTATGATAAAAATTTCGAAACATAAAAACAAAAGAATTTTAGTCATATGTAAAATAAATTCACATCTATCTATAGTTTTGCCCGCAAATATTAATTACAATTTATTTTTTTTTCCTAAACTATTCTCTTATGCATTTCCGACTACACAATTAACTACTCAAGTGGAATATAAATATCTTACAGCCTATCAAATAGACTCCAAATCTTTAATAAAGTCTATTTGAAGCATATTTCACCAAACCGTACTGCTTTAATAAATATTGAGTCAGTGAGACCTGCTTTTCGCTCTTACTTTCTCTCTCTGTCTCTCACTCTGTATATATATTTTATATTTGCGAACCTTATCAAAGACTGCTCAAAGGTGGCACTAAAATAAATTGTAACCGAAATTGTGTGGGAGCGAAAATATAAAATAATGCTAGGCCTCAAAGCACGATCCCAGCGGCAAATGCATATTTGGCTAATTTTGATTATTTTACTGCCGCTTTTGGGGATTTTTGTTAATTACCTCAAACATGGCCAGCACACACACTCGCCCTCTCTCTGTGTGCGTGTATATTGTGCACTCTATTAAAATGGTATGTGAGTGTTTTGGGTCCCCAGGCTGCTGGCACTGCTGTGCTCTGATAGAATTTAGGGCTCACTTTATGCTTTTTACGGGCTTGCCATGAATGTGACATTAATGAGTTCTTAGCTTATCCCACAGGCGCAGTCTGGATACGCCACATGGCTGGGATGGGCTAGCATAAAGTTGGTGCCATAATTTGTCCTTGAATTTGACTGGCGTATTGTCGACACACACAAACTCACGCACACACACAGACGCACTATGAATATTCATAATTAAATTGTTATTTAGGCTGAATGCCAAACTGCGTGCTCATTTAAAGGTTATGAAAGGTCGTCTTCATATTCTTGTTCCATTACGAGTCGCTGGCCAGCAAAAGGTCCATGCCATGCCCTTAAATACCCTTGTCAAACCAGAGTCGGATGTTTTGGATTAAAAAATTACTTTATGCGCCAATGAAATGCCATTTTTGCATATGTATGTGAGTATGTGTGTGTATGTATGCGTGTGTGTGACTATTTCGTAACATTTTTAGTGGTTAACGTGAAGTGGCTTCTTCTCAAAGGAGTTCATAAAAAACCGTAAAATCCCAGCTCTCAAGTCGCCTTTGCCTGAGGGGCAGTAAAAGTTTCGATTCTCCAACAAAAGTTAAACCTAATCCGCAAGGTAAGTCAGCTGCTCAAAAGTTGACTATAACTTGGCATTAATTTCATTAACATCATTTCTCGGACTGTGTGGGAGAGAAGAATAAGGAAGAGAAGAGTGAAAGAGACAAAGAGACAGAGAGGGACAAAGGCAAGTGCACATTTAATTTGATTGTTTATTGTTTCGTGGAATAAACTGTGAGGTGAGGCAAGGTAGATATCATAACACTCCACAGCTGCTGGTCATTATAGCGAGGGCTGCTCCAGAACTTAAAGTACATTAAAAAGTTAGACAAATTATTTGAAATCAAATTAGCTAAAGTTTGTGCTGCAAATTTTAATGGAGTTTTCTATGGCAATTGAGAATGTTTTCTAAATATATATGTATATAAGTAGATAGATTTGATTAGGTGCACAAAATTTGAATAGCGTAGCCTGAGTGATACGAGAAAAGAACAGAAGATATCAAAGTTATATTTATATGTATGCAATATACGTTTTTCACCTTAAGTGAGACTTTGAATCATCTCAATTTGACAGCTAACCACGCTGCTGATCTCATTAAATGAGCATATTTATTAAATGAGAATCATATTTTTTGGCAGTCCGCTCGTAAAGTAGGCTTCAAATATGCTTCTTATATTTTTGATAGACACTCATAACTTTTTAACCTAAAATAACCCATTTCAAGTCCAGTTGAACACTTCAGCTACTGCGAGCCAAAGGACGAAATTGCTTTTGATTCACAAAAAAAAAAAAAAAAAAAAAAAAAAGAAGAAGAAGAAGAGAAGGAAGCAGAGCGCAAGCAGCTGCCTGGTAAAATGAAAAGGTGCCAGACGCTGCTGCTGCTCCTGCTGCTGCTGCTGGTGCTCCTCCTGCTGTTGGTCTTTTAATACCTCAGTGCAGTTGTTGTTGCTTTGTCCATTGCATTGCTGGCTGCTGAACGTCAAGCGTTGTACTCCAGTGCCTGAATTTATGTTTACCGTCGCTCTAATTAAATTTAATATGCATATTGCCAAGCATTTGAAGTGGCCAGCTGTTCAGCTGTCCAGCCTGTCCAGCTGTCCGGCTTGGCCAAGTTGGCCTTTGGCAACAGCGGACTGAGCATGTCCGTGCATCGTTGCTGGAGCTCTGGAGCGGTACAGCTTTAGCTGTATGGGTTTAGCTTGCCCAGGAGGAGAAATTGCGCTTGTGGTCGCTTGCCAAGTGTGTGTGTGTGTGTGCTGGAGTATATGCGTGTGTATGTGGGTAATAAATTTGATTAGTAGGATTTACGGGGCGTACGGCAACGTAAACGTCAAATGTTCGTGGTGCAGTAAATTTTATGCTAAACAGGAACAGGCAGTTGAATGGCAAGGGCCAAGCGAGGGGTTTGAGATTGGGTTTGGGGTTAGGGTTTTTCTTTTTGTATGAGTGGCTTTCTGCCTTGACTGCCTGCCTGCCGGCGTGTCCTTTTTTTTTTTTTTGCTCAGTTTACTGCTGGCTGGCCCATACTTCTCTTCTCTTTTCTCCTTTCGTTTCGTTGCGTTTCTTTTGCTTTGTTTTGTTACGTTTAACGAGTTGTTACAATAAAATGTTATTGCATACTTTATGGCGCTATATACACAGTGCGCGCGAGTGTGTGTGTGTGTTAGTGTGCGGAAGTGCACAAAACAGACAACGCGGCAATGGGGAATAAGGCAAGAGCAGCGGCATATGCAGGACACAGAGCGTCTGCTGCGTCAACGTCAAAGCTGCCGCAAAACGCTTTCGCGTGCGCCATTGTATTTCTAAATACAAAATGGCGACGGGACGCCATTTAAAAACGACTGGGCGCGGTAGTCAGAAGGAGACAGTGAGAGATGGAGTGCGAGAGAGAGAGAGAGAGAAAGAGACAGCTAGCATGAAGTGCGCTAGTAAAGTGCTTTTGTCTGGCAGCATTTCCGCATCCTTTTGACTGAGGCGAAGGCCGCATTTAAATCATTTCGGCGCAGCCGTAATTAGTGCAACCGAAAAATGCTTACAAAATACGCGCTGTCCGGCTAAAAAGCACGGCCTTTGACGTTGATCAGCACATAAACAATTGCAGCGAAAATTGCTTGCACCATCAAAGTCAGTTGCTGCTGCTGCTGCTGCAGCAGCATCAGCATCAGCACGCTCATCATTAACATCATCATCAGGCCATAAAAAATGGGCAGCAGTTGCCAGGGAGCTGTCGAGATTACGCGATAAAGCACAACGTGAAATGCAGCAAAGGAATGGATAAGCGACGTGGCTAAAATGAAATTTATGCTTTGCTTCATGCTGTCCCACTCTCAACCCCTCTCACACTCGCCCTCTCCCCCTCTCTTTCTTTCTCTCTCTCGTTCTGTCTTGGTTTTTTTCGCCGATTTCCCTCTGAATTTCTGACATTTTGGCACAATTCTGGCCTGGCATCGCCTGCTGTGCCGCCGCCATTTTGTTTGCAGCCACCTCCTCTTTTATTTTGCATTTTTTTTCTTTTGGCCGCTGTTGCTGTTGGCCCCATCCTAATACGAAATGCAATCCTGAAACTCCAGTTCCTGGCTGTTCGTTTCCCCTCTGCCTTGCATCCGCACTGAAATTATGCGCATTGGGCTTCTTTTGCTATTGAAATTTTAGGATTTTCGTTGTTGGCTTTTGCAATTGCTGAAATAGATGGGTAGAACCAAGCTCAGCTCTCTTTTTCTTATTCTTATTTTTGTTGTTGTTGTTGTTGTGTCGTTGGCAAGCCTTTTGCGGTTCTGTTTGTGGCAAACTGAAAAGAAAATTTGGTTGTTTATGTTGGTCAATTGAAATGCATTTGCTTCATGCTGTGGGGACATAAGTCTGCATTTTCAACTTGGCTTCATGTGAGTAGAGGATTTGAGGAATTTCGAAATGAAAGCTGGAAATAAATAGATATGAGTTGTCAAACATGTAAGAAATGATGTGAAGAGGAGATGCATTCAAGGAGATATCAATTAAATCTGTGCAATGTATTTCCATTATTCTTTTTTTTGTTTTTTTTTTTTCTCTCCTACTGCGCTTAGAAACAGAAGTAAAGATATGTAATATTCCACTGCGTTGTTTAATTAAATTTTTTTTTTTTTTTTATGTCAAAGAATTGTTTTGTAATCATTTCCCTATTTCTACAATGACGCCTAGGCATCGTCGTTTGCATTATTAAAAAATAATCTAACAAAATTAAGTATACAAAAGCCTGTTTTTTTTTTTTTTAAATTTAATTAAAGTAAGATTTGATTCATAAACTTAAAAAGATATTAACTAAACTCGACTATTTCTTTTATTTCAGGTAAATATCTTTTACATTATAATATTCAAATGGAGGAGGCTTCCTTTAAAGGTTCTAAGTATAACTATATATAGTTGCAAGTTTACCATTTAATTGATATGGCAATTCATTGAGTGGCGGCTAGGTTTCTAGACAACAGCTTTTGCCAATATAAAAACTAGTTTAAGTCGATTTGAAACAAGGCTATATAAATGCTGCCATCAACAATATAAAATGTTTATAGCCAGAGAGCTGTCTCGTTAAGGCATTGATGACAATATTATAATACTCGATGCCAGCACTTGAGGCATACAATTGAAGTGAATTTTTCATTAATTTTGATCATATTGATTTCTGGCTTATGACGCCGCAACATTTTGCAAAGCAATGGGATGTTACGTTTACCCCAGCACTTGATTTTATTATACATTTTTAATCAGAGAATGGATGCGTTGTCGCCGCAAAAAAAATAAATAAATAAAATTAAGATTTATGTGCACTTAAATAAGTTTCATTTCAGCGGGCAAATTGTCAAGCCGGCAATAATGAAATTATAATTTCATTTATATAATTAATATTATTAAAACGGTATATTTAAAACATATAGTATTAATTACGCACATCTCAGAGCCGCTCTGTTTGTGTGGGTGTGTGTATGTGAGGGTGTGGGTGTTGGAGACATAAAAAAAAGGCTAATAAATCAACAGAAATTAATTATATATAAGAAGGCGGGGGGCAGTCGAGTGCTCCATAAATGACAGCGACACTTACTGCTCTACACGTGCCCGGGCAGGTGGGGGGTGGTGGTTAACTCTGTATTGACATTACAGTTATATGCATAATAAGTGCGCATTATGCTGCTTAATCCAGACAATAAAACACAATTACGCCACCAACTATGTGGCAAAAGCCGTAGGCTGTTTGATCTGAAATTATTGGCATGGTATATTCGCCTCGGTGTGTAAAATGCAGCGACAAATCAATACGGAAATATTGCAGGGGGGTGAAGCATTACGGGTCGGGTCGGGTCGTTCCGGTCGGCCATGAAAATATGTTGGTGGCATTAACCGTATACTGTGAATATTGTCTTGTCAATAATGCCCTGACACTACATTTCCAATTAAACTTATATTAATTTCATGGCGAAGAGCTTAATGCATTTGCAAAGAGCACAGCTTTGCACTTGAATATATGCGTGAATGGAAATGCCTTGAAATGTCAATTCCCATTTCGTATTGTGAATTTATTCGATTGGCTTTTTTATTGGGGTCAAATGTTGTAGAAAAACTGAAAAGATTAAATTGAAAATGCAAAAAAAAAAAAAAAAAAAAATAAGCTGTAATAAGTTGAATAAGCTTTGTGAATACTTATACCCCTTTCTTATATAAGTACTGAGAATATATAAATATTATATTTTGAAAAACTTAATTAGTTTGCCAGAGTTATAAGGAAATACTTCAAAGATGAATGAAACGACAGATTATCAAAGAAAAAATATCTGAACGAACTCGTTAGCATCAGATTATGCCATATAACTAGTATACCTCATTCAAAGTGTCAAGGAGTATTTAAAAACAATTATTGGAAAACAAAATAAATTATTATTAGTTGACATGAGTCAAAGTATATTCCAATTCATTCTGATCTACTTTAAGTAATTAAATTTATTTGATTTTGTAGATAGAAAATATTTATTGTTTATATTTATTATTGATAATGTGCATATTGTTGACTGTAATCCATATAGACGATATTATAGTTAAAGTTCGAACAGTTTCGAGTGTCTTCTCACTTGCCACCGCGGACATTGCAAACTCGGCAATCACCATTGATGATCACATTGCCAGGATTAAGGGGCGTGGCTGTTGAAAATCAAAGTAATTAGTTTTTCTCTTGCAGTTCATTTTCATGAAAGTTTGTTGTAGTACTTACCACTAGCCAGAGCCAGCAGACCGAGCAGAAAAGCAACTGATAGGAATTTCATTTTGTTTAGTTAGTTAATTAGCTTGTTGCTTGTGGAAGTGAAGCTGAACTGATGCTGTTTGGCCCAGTGCCGTGAGCTTTTATACGCAGATCATCAGAAGCGCATTTGCTGCTACGGCAACAGTGGGGAAAACGCAGCGATTATCAGACGGGATTACCCCCTCTTTCAGTCCAGAACGTGAATTCCCCAGTTCATTTGAGACGTTGGGCTAACACGGCGATAAGCTCGTCTGTCTAGTAACAGCGTGCTAAAATCATATTATATGGAAGTCGAGTCTCTAAGTGTTGTTATTGTTGTTGTTGTTGCTGATTGAAAACTGGCTTTTACGTACTCAGAACATAAGGCAATCAACTTTGATTCGCCGGCTTTTCTTTAGAAAAACAGAAAAAAACTCGCTTTCAGCCGCTTGACACTTTATGACATTTTCAATTAACTAACCGGCGCACGTTGCAGCGTAATTGACATTTGCATAAGTTCCAACTAAGTTTGTTGTTATCAAATTAGCATTGCAAATTGTGAATTGCAACGAGGAATTCAATGAATGCGTATATATTCATATTGATTGTAATCAATCTTTAGGTATGATATGCTTAACGATTTATCATATTGTCGAGAGTTGGTTGTTGTGGTACAATATGTAGTTAAATGTTTTTATTGGTTTACTTAGCGTGGAAAGCACTTAAACTATAAAATTATTAAAAAAATATATATGCATATATAATTAAGTAAACAATTCTATTGAATTCACATGTCGTCAGTTCATACCATTTTCACGCCCATTTGATTGCATGCAAATAGTCGTAGCATATGGAGCTTATGCGGCACAATTGCCAGTAATGAAAAACCTTATATGCGCTATGAGAAATGGCGTCCGTATTTGAATAAACCCAACATGAATTTGAAATAAAAAGTTTCGTGCAGATATCTCATTTGTATGCACATAAATTGCATTACGAATTGACGCTTTACGGACGAAAAAAAAAAAAAAAGAGACAAAAAAAAGTGTTGGGAGGAGCAGTGGAAAACCTGACTGAGAAGAGCGAACAAGACACAGCGGAAAGTAAAATAAATTAAAAACTCTCCAAGAATGCTTCGCTGCTGGCAAAGAAGACACAGCGGAATTTCAGCAGCAGCAGCAGCAGCAGCAGCGCGAATGTAAAAAATTGCTGAGCTACGCGTGTCCTTGCCGCGGCTCCTGTCACACCAAATAATAACAAAAGGTGCAAAGCAAAGCAATGAAAACGAAGAAAATAAAACGAAAGAAAAATGAAAAGAAAATGAAATACAACAAAAAAATTAAACTAAAATGCACTGGCAGAGTGCAGCGTGTACAGAGGAGGCAGACCACGCCCACATTCGCGGCAGTGGAACCCTCGCTGATTTTGATGTTGGTAAATTTTTGTGCATTTATCATTCGCCCACCTGCCATGCCAGATCCTCTGTTCACCTGCATCCATTCCGATTTACTCTATATTTTCTTCATTTTTTTCCATGGTTTTTTTTTTGCTGTTGTACATTTCCCGCTTGATTTTCACGAATTACGTTTATTGCTGCATAGCCAAGAAGAGAAGAGCAAGAAAGGGAGGAGAGTTTTGAAAATTGAAAAATGCTCCAAGTTCACTTGGCATTCGCTTTGCAAACAACACAAGGAATTGTCGATACGTATTGGAAATAATATGAAAGAGAGAGAGAGAGAGAGAGAGAGAGAGAGAAATGATGATGAATTGATTTATGTTTGCGTATTCACCTCTTGCGCATTCCCAAAACACTTTTTCCCATTTCCATTTTCATTTTGATTTCTATTTCGTTTTGCTTAGCATTACATAGCCTTAAAGAGCGCTGCACTGATTGTGTGTTGCATTGCTCAGAGAATTATTTGAAATCGGATGCTTTCGATAAGCTAAATTCGTTTACAGTTGAACTGCATAGAGAAGGATGTGGCTCCTGCCGGAAAGAAGTTGATAGGGGAAGTTAGCAAAAGCTGAAGCGAATTTGTTTACTAATGATGATATTTTGGTTAATAGATAAAATGTAAAACAATGTGCAGAGATTGCTCTGTGAAGCGTGAGAACTTTGGTGGTTGATTGAAGAGAGTATTATGTGATGCGGCGAGCAGAGATATATGTATCTGAGCAGTTCAGGAAAACTAGCCTTAACATATGTATATATGTGAGTAGCCCATTCAGTTATATAGTCTTATCATATTTATATGCCATGTCAACGTTAAAGACAACCCTTTAAAAATTTTTGAGTTACCCTGAAAGTTACTTCAATTCGGTCGAATTCATGGGAGCTCTGAGAAAAAGCAAGTTGAATGATTTAAGTAATAGCCAAACGAAATTTTCACTCCAGCTTCAACTGTGTGACACTGTCAGCTAATATATAAATTGTAAACTACCAGCTTAATATTTAATATACTAATATATTACATGCTTTACCCAAATGCATTTCACTCCTTAAACAGTTTTGCAGCACACGCAGTAATGTGTATTAAAGAAAAACATTGCCTATATTTAAATCTTTTATTAATATGCATAAATAACTCTATGAACTTATCTTAGATATTTTGCCATCCATTAGCTTAAGACGATTGGATAATAAATCTGAGATTTTATTTGAGAAATTGTGAGAGGCGAACGATGATAAATCAATCCCAGATGATGAAATGTATGAAATGCTGTTAGCCCTTTAATCAAATTATGCTGTGAGCCAATCCAATATCCTGGCAATGCAGGCGGACAATGAAGTAAATTAACTTACTTGCTGTGAGACGGTTAAGTGTATTTGGTTATGCAGTAAATTAAATTCAAGAAACGTTGCAAGCTCTGACAATATGCAGTTAATAACACACACACACACACACATACACACGAAAACAGCAGCAGGAGATTGTTGAAATAACTGCTCATCAATTTCTGCACAACTTGATATGCAAATCACGTTTATAGACCGTAACACAAGTCGATTATAAAATATTAATAAATTAATTTAAATTCAAATTGTTATCACAGTGCAGCCATGTCCAGGCGGCCACGCCTCCTTCAGCCAAGCGTAAATCAAAGCCGGCGACAGTTAATGGCTCAATTTAAGGTGCTCGTAAAAGGCTTATGAGCGCCCTTGCCCCACTCTACTCCGCGCAACCTTTGGCAAATTTATATGTACATACATATACACACAAATCTAAATCCAAAATGCACTGTTGTCAATTTTCACGGCACAATTTATGTTAATTCAGTTGTAACCTTTGATACCATGAGGCAAGGTGGAAAGGTGAGGCCTGCTCTTAAACCCATCAATGATCCCAAAAGCATCCATTATACACACACACACACACACACACACACGCGCACTTATACACACACACGCACACACACTCGTTCACATACAGACACACAATGACTGGCAACAATCCATTAGTGGGTTACTAACGGTTCTCTCTTGCCGGCGCCATTTTGTGTAACAACTGCAAATCAATGCCCTGACATGTGAAAAATGGCAATGGCGCTTTTGTATGCCATGTCTATTATAATATTCCTATATTATTTTATGCATGCAACTGTGTTGGCCCATCTATGTACGTGTGTGTCTATGTGTATGTGTCTGTTTGAGTGTGTGCGTGTGTCTGCATTTTCGTAATCAACCTCATGATAAATCGTTTGCGCAAAATTTATTGAGTTTTTGCATGACATTCAACTCAAGCGACAGCAGCTGCAGCGACCAATCATATTTGGAAACAGTATTAAAAAGTACATTTTTTTTTTTTTTGGGAACTCATTTAAGCTCTCGCTTTATGTAAAAATATATGTTAGATAGATTTAGAAAGAGGTTTTTTGTATTAAAAGCATAAAATTTTATATGTAATACAAAAATTGCTTGAATCCTTATGCACTTATAATATATTTAAATGTCATAGATATGTATATTGTGGTATATTAACGAAAACTATGTGAAATACTGCTTACGTGTTTTCTGAAAATTTACTATACTATCAATAGTTTTAGAATATGTAATCTATCCTATTTGGAAAAGTTTGAGTTATACATATTTACCATCATTGCAAAATATGTTAACTTTAACTTTAACTCACAATTTATAATAATAGCCAATTAGATAAAACATTTCATAAGACAGTTATTATATATATAATATAAATCTTGAATGGAAAACTAACAATAATATTGTAATCTTTATTAGAAAACTAATGTCTAAAGTAATCCCAATCGCCCAATAGCTAGTAAAAACAGTTTCCAACTTCAAACTATTTGTTCAATGTTAATTGAATTTTTTAATTAATTATAAATACCGTATACCAAATGGGAAAACTTAACGAAATATGTATTTAAAAGTTTTTATTCTCATTTGGCTGTGCAACAGCATCGAGATTCAAAGTGCAAATCCAAACAGTTTATGTTTATTGCCTAACGACAGCCGATAAGAGTTCATTTCCATGCCAAACACTTTCATTTAATTGCCAGATATTCGAATACCAGTATGTATATGCATGCATGTGCATACATACATATATATGGAACAGTTTTTATTGTTTGATCAGCTGTTGAACATCTACAGTTAAATGTGGTAAAACATAAAAATATTCGATTGAACGATGTTTGCCAAAGTGTGCTTCGAATATCAAAGCTTTCAGCACAGTTTATCTGCTGAGAGTCATTTGAGTTCACATCGAGATTATGTTTTTCTATATTTGCTTTTCCTGGCATAGCAGGATGCGATACAGAGATACACAGATATAGATACAGATACAGACAGATAAAGATACAGATACAGATACAGATACAGATACAGATACAGATACAGATACAGATACAGATACAGATACAGATACAGATACAGATACAGATACAGATACAGATACAGATACAGATACAGATACAGATACAGATACAGATACAGATACAGATACAGGTGCAGATACAGATACAGGTGCAGATACAGATACAGATACAGATACAGATACAGATACAGATACAGATATAGATACAGGTGCAGATACAGATACAGGTGCAGATACAGATACAGATACAGATACAGATACAGATACAGGTGCAGATACAGATACAGATACAGATACAGATACAGATACAGGTGCAGATACAGATACAAAGATACAGATACACAGATATAGATACAGATGATTAAAATCTTTGACGGCTCAAATAAAAAAAATGTTAGCGTCAATAAATTTTTGTAGCAAGAGAAAATAAAGAAAACTAGAAATCATACGATTTTATTTTTGCATGCCAGTTTAGTACATAAATTCTTTGCTAAACCACACACTAATGCATGCATTCGCATGCATGCATGTGTATTCTACCTATAATTGATGACTAACATAGACGTGGCACTGGTTCAATGCCTTTTGTCTGTGTGTCAACCTCAAAAATGTTGCAGTGAACAGAATTCCGTTTCCTTGAATTTTTGCTGTTTTCGCATTAAGCATTTGGCATTTGGTATTTGGCATTTCTTCTATGTTTTCTTGTGGGCTTCGTCCCTTGTTGACCCCTGGCTGCCTACATGATTGATGAACTATTGAAAGCAAGTAAATGTTTTAATTGAGATACAAAAATAGCTCAGCTATTAAAATGTTTGAGAAAAATGCGCAAAGAAGTTGCCCAGCTGTTGAAATGAGCTGAATATTTGTTTGGTTTAATGCATTTAGTGTATGCTGCATTTCAAATAAGATAAATGTAAATGTGTCAATGTTTGCATTGTTTATTTAGCCATTAAAAGAAAAATACGTTGAAAATGCTTCAACGCTTCGGATTTTCACCCTTTTCGAGAAAAGTTTAATATTTACGAGTATGCCAACAATTTATATTTGTTGTGCATTGCATTCAAATGAGTATTTGCTCTCCATTGGGACATTAAAAATCGTTTTTACATTTATTTATTTGCTATAAATTTAAATGCAATAAATAAGAGTTTTATAGCAAACACTGCATCATATTATCATAGGTTTTTTATATGCTCTATTAAGGCCATCTCCCACGGCTAGATTAACACATTCCTTAGCTCTTTCCTGACTCTACGAGATGGCAACAACAAATATCAGTATTTCCGCACAAGAGAAGAACAATTGCAGCTCAGCAAACATAAGGCCACTTGTAATAGAAGAGCGATATCCTCAACAGCTGGCCAGCCACAGCTCAGCCACTGATGGTCGTCGTCAATAAAGTTGAAAATTATGAGTAGTGCCTAGGCACTAGAGAGAGTGCCGAGAGATAGGGAATTATAATGGGTGATGTAGCAACTGCTTTATGTCCACTCGAAACACTCGAACTGACCATGTTCTTCCAGCTGTTGTTGTTGTTGTTATTGTTGCTATTGTTTTTCGAGTTGTACTAGTTGTTGCTTTTGTGGCTACTGGCTGCTGGCTGCTGGCTCTGCTAGCATTTCCGTTTTGTGCAATTTATGGCACATAGAACAGAGAGTTGACAGAAATTATTTTGAAATATTGCAGACAAAAGCTGCCTGGGCGAAAGACAAATGTGCGAGCGAGCATAGAGTGTGTAGGGCAGAATGCGGAGTGCGGAGGAGTAGGATAAATATGAATGAAAAACTATTAAGTGTATGTCTGACTATGCGTATGTGCTGTGTGTATATGTGTGTATGCTTGTAAGTGACTGTAACGCTTATCGTCGTTAGTGCTAAGCTCTTGCAGAATGTATTTTGATTTTGTCAAAAAGCTTGTTACACATTGGGAAGCATATTTGTTGGAGCATCAACCATTTATATGATTTCTGACAATTAAAAAATTAAAAAAAAAAAAAAAACATAAATGGAATATATATAGGCTTAAATATATATAGGCTTTTATATATAGGCTTAGTATATAGGAAGCTACTCTCAAAATTGAAGGTCGTAATAGCTAAATCTTTATTTTTGGCAAGTTTTATCGAAGATATAGCAGATATAATAGGATTCCCGAGACTATAAATAAATTTTACTTAGTTTTACCATATAAATTAAGTCGTAAAAATAAGTAAAGCGATTTGTATAAATGTGCAAAATATTTTATATTATTTTTGAGTTTTCTTAAGCTGTAATAGTTTCTTTTTTTTTACTTTCTTTAAATTTTTAGAATTATGTGGGATACTTTTAACTGCGTATCATGGAATTTCAGCAAAACTTTCAAAGCGATATATATATATATTTTTTTTTTTTTTTTTTTTTTTTTTTTTTAATTTAATCTTATAAAATTGTATATTATATATTAATTATTTTTTAAAACTTTTTTAAAATATGTTATAATAATATATTTTTACATTTCTTTATTTGTATATCTGTAAAATTCTATAAAATATCTTAAATTAAGCCTCAAGACGTTTTATCTCAAATTGCTTAATTTTCTTAAGCATTAATTTTGTTATATTTATTCAAGTTTCCAAATCACTTTAGCATAATTGGAAAGCTTTGAAAGCTGTTATAATTTATAAAACTGATATTTCTAAAAGTAAAATTTAATTAAATTATCTTTTATAAGTTTTTCCAGCGAGAGTATTAAAACTCCACTATTCTGTATATCGTTTCCCTCTTTTGGGCGAAAAATTCTCTGATGACATGAGAAGTGCTTGTGATGTCAGTAGAAACCACAGAATTGGACATAAGTGCGAGCTTAGTGGCGGTCACTAAGCAAGGTGATTCAGTTGCCACACACACACTCACACACACACATATACAAACAGAAGAGATGCAGCACATAGATAATATGTGCACATATATGCCAGAACTGGTATAACATTTTTCTCTTCTTTTTTCTGAGCTTCTGTGAGCTCAGGACGCTTGCTATTTTGTAGTTGAGCGAACCCGTGACTGTTGACCAGCCTGGCCGGAAATGGAACAAAGGCCGTGTAGAAGATACATGAGCTTTATGCGCAGCAAATAACTATAGATAACTCCCAGTAGCAGCTCAGTGCTGTGTTTTGTGTCGCGTTTTGTTGTCTGTTTCTGCAGATTACAACAACAACAAAACAGTAAAATACATTTGACATTCGTGATGCACGGGCCAAAAATTTTTTTTTGCCGACTGACAAAAAAAAAGTCTGTTGGCCAACGGCCATTGTCAGCGCTTTGTGCCGGCCCACAATCCACATAAACCCCCGATTTCCTCTCTCACACACACACACACACACAAATACAATAGTCAAGTACAATGGGCGAATATTTGTTCAGTTGACGCTGACGATGTTTTCCAATTTTTTTAATCAGTTGAGTTTCGTTGATTTTTTTTCCCCACTTCTTTTTCGGCCTTTTGTTCTACGGCTTTTGTTTCTGCACAGAAATATGACGCAAATACCTTAAAGCCTTGCATATTTTTGGGCTTACTTTATTGTGATGCATGTGCTTCAGTGTGCATGTGTGTGTAAGTGTGTGTGTGTTAACCATAAATGTGCCATAAATTAGCATCAAGTGCTATGGCGCGTGCCGCTCTTTAAACGTTGCTGATTTACTAGCTACTTCATTTCGTGTAGCTTCATCGAGTTAGTTTTGTCTTGACTTGATGCTGGCATTCAGTTTGTCAGCTCTGTGTGGCATTACGCTTAGTTTTATTATCTTGTAAAGTCGCACTTGTGCTTAATTTACGAGCACTATGAAAGACTTTGTATGCGCTTGAGCAGCTCTTGGTGGAAGTGGTCTCTGGGCTATCTTTTATGGCAGTTTAAAAATAAATCTGAATTGTCAACTAAGCTGTGTTTTATTTTTTCTTTTTATTTATTTTTATTTTTATTTTTATTCTTTTTTTTATTTTGTATTATAATTGCCTAAAATATTAGTTTGTTGATGTGCGCCGGCCAATTCTGAAGTACTTATCTTTCAGCATGAACGACTAAATTTCTTTGATTGTCTGTGGCACGACCCGTCATCAGTATTCATCTCTCTCGGCTGTTGTTGGTGTTAGTATTATTGTTATTCCCAGTCACATCATATGTACGCAAGCCGACTCAGAATAAAATAGAAAAAAAAAGCCCTGAAAATAGAAAAATAAAAAATTACAATGTAAAATCTCAGATTTTGCTGACGACGCTTAAATGCTCTACTGATCAAATTTGTAAAACAAATGCAAAAGTGTTTGGTTTTAAGAGTTAAATACATAAATTTTGTAAACAAATTTATAAATTTCAGCAACGTATGAAAAGTTAGTATCTAACAACTATTCGAAATTATAATTAAAATATAATTATAGACATAAATTTTGAAACTAAAGTTCTGAAATTGACACACACAAAATTAATTACTTTACAATCTTTTATGAATAAAAATTGAAATAATATTGATTTCATTTCATTTGCAGTTCCTTAAAATATTAAATTTGTTTTACTTAAAGTTTTTGGTAATATATTTATTAAAGAATTTAATATCAATCCCATTTCACTTGAGGTAAAATTTATATTTCCTAGCAATATTATACCGGCCAAAGAATACCATGAACTTGCTTATGTCCAAAAGGCTATCGCTTCTGGCCTCAATTACATAACGTAATTGCTTACAGAATGGGATATACTCTTGGCAAAGAGTATCTTACAAAAATACTGAGTATATACATATATGTGTATGTATATATATTTGCCTTATTAAAATTCCATGCAAATGCGCTTATATGGCCCAACCAGCCAAGTGGGCGTGCCCGCACAGCCCTCCTCCCCCAGGCACAGCTCCCTTGGCTCCCTGGCGCACGTCTCGCCTGGCTGCTCTTAACGTTGGCCACTTGGAGGCGAGACACGCGCACGCCCAAAATCTTCATCAGCCTGGCCATACAATTTCGAAATACTTTGAGCCATTTGTATGGATCGTATGTGTGTGTGTGTGTTGTGGGGGTTTGTTAGTGTGCGTCAACAATTGTTTCGCTGCTGGAAAATGCGCAAAAAGTAAAATCCTAACCAAAAGTTATTTCATATGCGAGTGTGCAGACGCCGACGCGAGTCAACAAAACAGCGCAAACAGATGAAAGGTGAGGGCTGAAGAGGGAAGGGTCTCTAGAAATGTGTGGAACCGTGGTAGCTGCCCGCCCAAGGACAACAATTGCAGTGAACGGCTCATGGTGGCTGGCAAGTGCGCGCGTGTTAAGCATATTTAGTTCATTTATTTCAAATTAGATTTTTAAGCGACGACGAGCGCTCGAGGGACGAAAATATTTTGCAAGGCGAGTGTCATGGCTGATAAGAAGAAGAGCTGTCGACTAGCCCAGTTGGGTTTCCGGGGGCAGCAATGGGCAATGAGCAATTTTAGCAATGATGCTATGCCCACAGATCGTTCCCTTTTTTCCTTTTTTTGGGTGGGCTTTGCATTCATTTCGAAATTATGCGGCATTTATTTTGATAAATTTTTTGCTTTTTCCTACCCGTTACGCGGCATATATTTTTCCATTTGCTGATTAAAGCGCCCATGACAAGGGCTGTTTATGTTGTTCTTCTGGTTATTCACTTAAAAAAAGGGTTAAAATAACAACAACTCTTTGATGTGGGCATGGTCTATCGGACCACGAAAGTGGGAGAATCTCATCTGTAGCTGAATGGTTCATTAAGTTATTTGTGTATGAGCATAAAGAAGTTTTGTGCTTGTGCTTGATCCACAAGTTGAATTCAAATAAGTATTAAGCATGTTGGGGGCTAGTGGTCAATGTAGAGAAAGTTTTTTGAGTGGTTGGAAAGGTTTGATATAAGTTTTATATAGCTATTCGCATGCAGTTTCTATGTTGCGAACCACTGAAGCGCAAATTGTGTTTCAAATTTGAAATAATACCAAAGCTTTCAGCATATATTTGTATTATGTTTTGATTTGTTAAATTATTTTTATAAACAACAAAGTTTATAGAACTTTATGGAACGAGATTTTCAAATAAAATACCTTTTTCTATGCAAATTTAAGTCTTTAATAGCTTAGATTGAATTTCTCTACCAGAAATTTACTGAATTCACTCCTGTCCAGACATGATATGAATAAACATATCTAACGTTACTCAACCTTACCCCCTTTTAACCTCACATTTCATGCAAAAACGTTAGCTGTTTAAAAGTTGTCTGTAGTTAGATCCACAGCTATTGGCAGTGTCAAGCGACCAGTCGGGGCCTATCATAATGTGTCCATCTAACTACTGCAAACACGCCACGTTGTTCAATCTAGTAAAGTGAATATTGGTTGGCAGGGGCTGGCGGTAAGTACCGCAAGCCAAATGCCAAAGATGTTCAGCAAAAGAGCTACAGGACAGGCTGGCCGAGAGTCCAGAGTGAGGCGCCAGAGAAGAGAGTGGAGAATGTAAAGTAGAGAGAAGAATGTCGCTGAACAAGCAAAAATTTTATAACATTGCGAACAAGTGATGAGAGCGCTGGAAAAAGGATGAGGAAGTGGTGGGGGGCGGTAGCGCGGGGAATATAGCGGACAGACAAGAAACTGAAAAACGCAAACACAATTATAACAAGTGCGGGCAGGACTAAAAAAAGTGAACAAAAAAATAAAATACAACACAGTCGACAGGGTGGGGGAATATAACGGCATGAATGAACATGAAGCATGGTCAGGGCGACAAAGGGCAGGAGGCAGTGTGTTGACCAACAATGTTGGTCACAACACACACACAGTGAGAGAAAGGAAGAGAGAGAGAGAGACCAATACAGCTTTACACTGGGAAGGGAAGGCAGCAAGTGGCCCCACATCCACTAACAAGAACTAATATTTGACAGCTGCCTCTGCCCTGTTCTGTCCTGATGTTCTCGTCCTGCCACTTGGCACTGCTGTCTTTGTAGGGTATGGATTTTTAAAATTTTTTTTTTTTTTTTTTTTTGCTATTATCGTATACCCTGTATGATATCTGTGATACATGTGATATATGTGGGCACATAAATATAAAATAATTTCAAATCTTTGTATTCAAGCTGTTTGGACTTTGCCTTGCAACAGTGAGGCATAATCAATTAGAATTTTCGTACAACTACTTAACAGGATATCTAGCTAGTTCATACCATTTTGACAACAGTATTCGTACATGTTTTGCCATGCTGTCGGAGTCGCTGCGTCGCATAAATGTCGACGGGCCTGCGCCATTTTGGCCAACTCGGGCTCGGCGTTCAACGACTTTTGGCTGAAAGGCCAACAGAGCGAAAGAAGAAAGGGCAACAACAAATATAAAACAACAACAAAATAAATGTATAAAAAACAAGTACAGAGAAAAGTTCAAACTTTACCGGCAACAAAAGTCAAGTGGCCGTGCCAGCGAACAGCAACAAAAACAGAAACAAAAATAAAACGAAATAAAAAAAGTGATATATATATAAGAAATTGTTAACAAAAATATATATATATATATTTATACATACCATGCACAACACATGCTGCTCATTTCGGTGGAAAATTTTTCTGTTTTTTGACTTCTTTTACGAAAACAAAGCTGGCTCATACAGCAGCAGCACCAGCAGCAGGGGCGTGGCATGGCACAACACTTCAGCTGGTGCCGTGCGAGGTGATGCGTTGCGCAAAAAACAAACACACATTTAAGCACTTGAAGCACGCAGCGAATAAGTGAGCCAAAGCGGGGCTGAGCGGGACTAAGAGCTGCGTCAAGGAAAATAAATGCCAGTCAGGTAGACAGTGAGACAGACACATATACATACATAGATATTCCCAATATACGGCGCAGCACACAAAAATGTTGCAGACTTTTAGGCGCATGTGGAGGCTAAAATGTAAACCAAATTTGCACTTATTTGAAGAGCGCATATGGCATGGCATATAGAACGAAATCTCCTAGGTAAATATAAAGAATAAGACATCAAAATATGGAAATATATGTATTGTAATCAAAGAAAGTCATGTGAGTATATATAAATATAAATATGTATATTCAATTAAATGTGGCATAGAGTAATAAAAACTAGACGTGTCATATTTTTTTTTAAATTAACAAGTAAAATACATTGACTTTATCATGAGTGAAAATCCATTAAAAGAAATCGAGATTCTATTGTTTACCCATCAAATACTCAACAATAAAGTGAGGCAAATTTTGATTATCTTGTGATAATGCTACATCAAATACGTATACTGCGTAAGGATGTAATTAAGTAATTAACAAACTACATTTTCGATCAGGTATCAGTAATATTGAATTTTTTAGAGTTTCCTATGTCAAGTTACAGCTCAAGTAAAAATTTAATTACTCCTCGATTTCCAGACACGCATATGTTTAAATACTCAATATCAGATATCTTCATAATATTATATAGTTATAATTTCTATGATCTAGCTCTCATAGGAGGACAGCATGTAGCTTACTCTTCTAGCCCCAAATGTTTCAAGAGTGGAATATGATTTGAAGCAATTATGACTTATATTTGCTGAGGTTAAGGTTTTTATATCTAAGATGAAAATTAGGTACGTATTTTAGCTTCTTAGATCGATATGCCTAAACAATTACTATGAAGATTTTAGCTTTTTGGCTTCTGGGATCAATGCGTTAATATATAAAATGTGAACTTTGTTAGTTTTCTAGTCTATGAAGATGGATAAACTTCCAGTTTAAATTAGATAACTCTCAAGAGATTATAAAGTTTGTTGTACAACTGCTTAATTGCTTTAAATGTTAACTAATAAAACTGTTAAAATGTTAACTAATCCCCAATTCCTTAAACTCATAGTTTTATAATCACTTATTAACGTCAACAAACTTCAATCGATAGTTATCAATAGTTGGCATTGCTGAAAAGCGCTCCTTCAATTGGCTGACGACAGGCGCTAATCGCTGAAATGACTTGAGAACTTGACGATTTGATTAAATGTCGCAAGTGCGCAGTGGCAAATAATAATGAGCTACTCAGTAGTTACTTTGGCTCATATTTAATCATGGCTCATTGTTTGATTCCGAGTAATAAAAGCCTGACGCTTCAATTAAATGGCAAAAGTTTCGTTCGCTGATTCTGATTACATGCAAAAAACTTAATTAAGTCAGAGGCGCAGCGCAGCGCAGTCGGCTGGGTTTGTCAAACGGCAAACTGCTGAGTAACTTTAATAGTTTTACACGCTAACCCACTTTGCACGGCGCGACTGAGAGTGTCGAGGAATGAGATTAACGGGGGCGTCGAGCTGCATAGCCGGGGAGTCAAATGCATTTTTGAAAAATTGCAAAACTTGATTAGCGATTTGTGTGCGCCTCGCACATGCCACACTCAGGCCTGACTATGACGAGAGCTGCAGCGCAAATTTGCAGCACTCGGAAAAGTTTTTTGGCCAACAGCCGAGGCAGCGCTAGTGGCAGAGGCAGTGGCAGTGGCAGAGGCAGCGGCAGCTCAGTTCACCTCACTCGCTTGAAAGTGTGCTATGAAAAAGCAAAGCTAATCTGACTCTAACCCCAACTTCGACCTATGACTGTGACTCGTGGGCCACCTGGGCAACGGGCACAGCCTTTGCGCATTCATCACGGAATGCAACAGCCGGAGAGCGAGCGACCGACCGAGCGAGCAAACGAGCGAGCGAATAAGCGAGAACTTTGCCATAGCTCCCAGAGTCCCAGTTCACTTATCCATTTTGCAGTGCAGCGAATGATGTTGCGCCTGGCCAAGGCGCCTGCAATCCAATTCCCAATGAGTGCTGTGCAGATATGAAAGCAGAAGTTGTGGCTGCTGCCAAAAGGGGGAGGATGTGCAAGGTAATATTGGCACTGCTCCTGCTCCTGCTCCTGCTCCTGCTGCTGCTGCTCCTGCTGGCGTTCGCATTGAAAATCCCCATACGTATTTGCAATTTGTCGGTGGCGCAAACGCTGGGGCGCGATAGCGTGATTGAATGGGTCGCCAGACTGGCCACGTGCTCAGCTTGTGTGCAGCATAATGAGAGTTATGGCTAATGCATACCCACTGGCAGTAGCTTGGATCCCGCTGACCCAGCTTGATGGATAGCCAGCCTCTCTGACCAGGCCAGACACTAGAGCCGCACTCGCCCTCAAAAAAAGAGCCAAGCCCCAAACAAACCAAATTGTGACCGTGTCTGCAATGGCATTGAAGCGTAAAGCTTCTAATGAAATTCTAAAACGTACCGTAAAACTTCCGATTGGGCACTGCAGGTGCGTTGCCCGTAAAGATTTGCATACACCTCAATACTTGGCTAAAGGTGTGTGCTTATGTGTGTGTGACTTACGTATTTGGCTTTCTGCATGCTGGCCGTTGGCTACTTTGTCTGCTCTGCAGTCGATTTGTGTCCTTGGCAGGTGAAAGTTGAATCAATGGCAACTCAATTCTAGTTCGATGTATGCTTGTGTGCTGCCTTTTAATTTATTTAATGGCTGGCAAAGGGGCTCAACTCTTTTCTTTTATATTGAATAAGCATAAAGGTTAGCCACTATGCCATATATCATTGTCCATTCTGATTAGATTGAGGCTGCCATCGACCCTTTTGCCTTTATCCTTGCTCAAAGTTTGTTGTGTGAACAGGTCTCGGGGTTTCCTTTCTGTTTGTATGCACAATTGCACAATATTGGATATCCTATTAAAGCAGAAGGCTATTATGCTCAGCTTTAGTGTAAAAGGATATGGAAAGTGGCTCCTCTCTCTTCCTCTCTCTCTCTCTTTCGTTCTCTTTTGCTTTCTCTATCTGCACATGTGCTCATTATTTATATGAAAATGCTTTTCGTGTATGAAAACTGAATTATAGACGTCATTATAATTTTTATATTTACTTCTGCGGTTTGGAATATCCAGCCTGCTCACCGTTGGTTTGAATTTCATAGAAGAAGAAGCAGGCGCGGTAATTGAAAACATAGAGCGAGCATCGGGAGAGTAAGCGACGAAAGATAAACATTCCCTCAACTTCAAGTGTTATTCTTACAGATCCAATTTACTTCTAACTTTTAGCTCTTTATGAAAATTAATTAAAATGTTTTGACATCATTCATTCCCATTACTTTCAAATATACAAGACAACAGAAACTTTACTATATTTCGTTGCTCTTTGGCGAAAAAATTAAACAAATTTGAAGTCATTAAATTCCATAATACAAAATTTATAGCTGAATATTCAACACGACAATTGAAAGCTCAATATTATTTGTTTACCATAAAAAAAAAGTGAGAAATAAAATGAAAATGCCTGAAACAGGCTCATCATATCATAGCGGAATCTATTGAAAACGAATCCGTAAAGTTATTTTAAGAATTTGATCCACTCTCTCAAGTTGTGGCTGTAAAATTGCCAACTGTAGCTGACAAGTATTTTTGTTATGCTAACTTAAACAAGGCTGCGATTTTTCTGCTATTTTGTATTCGCTTCATTTTATTTAATTTTTTTGTTTTTTTGCTTCCGTTTTCATGCTGCCTCTATAAATGGCGTTGCGATTGTGGGCATTATTTTTTATTGGCTCAAGTTGCCTAACGATGTATATTGGATATTTTATATGCTGCAGCTTAGCTGGCACACACACACACACACACACACACAAACAAATAACCCGACAGACACGCACATAAGACATCTCTCTTTCTCTTGGCGATAGACTAAGACGCATTTATCGGGGCTGGGTCCAGGGGTGTCCAGGCACTGCCACACTTCAACTGGCTGCTGAATTCACACAACATCATTTATATTCCAACTTGTTTTCGAGGCGTCTGCAAAAAGTTTCTGGATGGCGACCGCATCACACAAATACTTATATAAATACAATTTATGTGTGTGCCAGGGCATTTGTGTGGCAGCCATTTTGCGTGTTTTTACAGCATACTCTACGTGTGTATGTATGTGTGTGTGTGAGGGGAAGTGAGGTACGTTGCACGCTTCAGTTGAACGCACAAGCAAATGTTGTTGCTCAATCGAAAGTATCAAATTGCCCACAATAACACTTAAATCCGACATCTAAGCTGAAGTCAACTCGAGCAAGAGGCAGACGCTGGGCGGAACAGCCCGCAGAGCTAGAGAGCTCGTAGAGGTAGCAAAAGCAGAAGCAGCAGCAGCAGCAGCAACAGCAGCTATGAGGCTGTCAAGCGGCACGGAAATGAGCAGCAATAATAAAAATGTTAAATCTAAGCAAATGAAGCAAAATAAAAAAACAAAATCGAAATTTTTTCTCAAGCTAGTGAAAACAACTTGAAAGCGCTGGCAAAATAAAAGAAAATGTTTGATTGATGGATAAAAATGTGCATTTTATTGACAGATTTTCGCTCCTTGCCTGGAAATTCCATAATCAAGGCAAGACTTTGTACGGACACAGAACTTGGAAGTGTGTGTGTGCATGTGCTTTAAGGATTTTGTAGGCGTGCTTGAATGCTTGAAGAAAGTTTCTAAAGGAAAGCAACTTAAATTTTTTTGGGTTTCAGATTCATTCGAAAGTGTGTTTTAGATGAGATTGCATTTTACAATAATGTTTCTTACGGCAGATCCTAGATAGACAGAAACGTGGTTCATTTATTTGTGAATCAATTAATATTTATTTGTTATTAATACTTGAATTAAATATTTTAGGTATACATACATTATACATTCTTAATTTTATTTCATTTTATGTATTAATTATTACATTCAATCAATTAAAATATTTTACTCAATTTTTGCATTCTGATTCATACATTCATACTGAAAGTCTAAGTCAAATATACGTGAAGCTCAACAATATTTTTCTTTCTATAGAAAAAATTTCCTAACTAGTTAAATAAATTGATGATCATCTGACTGTCTTCCTTGTCTATAATTGCTAATTCAATGAACCAATTTTCCTTTAGCATTCGTAAATGAACAACCTTTGGCAATAAGTGTCGTTCGCTTGACTGGCAGCCAACTTTCTCGTTGTTGTTGTTGTTGTATTTACGCTATTGTCATGTCCTGGCAACTTATTCAATATCAAATGGCGAGCAAAAAGTTTCTAATGGCGGCAAAAATTGCGCAGAAAACTGTGAAAAACGGGCGGCGCGCCGCAAATGCTGGCGCAACTGTTGTGCAATCGTGTCAAATATTAAAACATGAAATAAATATTAAACGTGCAGCAGTCACAGTCGCAGTTGCTGAACGAGCAAGAAATAAACAAGAAACTTGCGCACAATAAGTTGCAAAATATTTACAATATTTCTGCTGTGCCAGCAGCAGTGGAGAGAGCCAAGGAGACAGAAAAAAGAAAAAGAAATATAAATGTATAGAGAAGGCAAAGCAAAAATAAGCCAACAATAAATATAGCCACACACACACGCACATATACCACATAAAGATGAAGCCAAGTGCAACAGAGTGTGAGAAATGAGCGTAGCGAAAACTTTTTCAAATAGCCAAAACACAAAGTGGCTAACGAAGAGCACCACAGAGGTGTGAGATTGTGGCTGAAATCAGTTGGCAACAGCAAAAGCAATAAAAATAAAAATAAATAAAAATATATAAAATCAAAGCTTCATTTAAAATTCATTCAATTAACAGAGATTTTGTTTCATTGATTGATTATTACAAATTCAGATATATATCAAATATAAATATATATAAAATATAAAATTGTATTGAAATTTATTAATACTTTTAAAGCCATAGTTTTCCTAAATTATATTAAGCTGTTATAGTTGCATATATCTAACAACTGTAAGACTATGCTTATATTAAAAATATATTTGGAACAAGCTACTATCGTGGATATGAAGGATATCATAAAAAATCTATTCAATTTATAAGTTTGTTCAAGAAAATATTACCGCAAGCTGAATATAATCTAGGAAAACTCGTTTTTCTTCCAATATTTTTGCTGTTGGTCTTCAGCTGCTTTTTGTGCGCTTCAATCAGTTGAAAAACAAAAATTTAATGCAACGGCAGATGCTGGCCATCAAATCAGCGTACCACGCCGCAAAGTATGCAATTTAAAAATTTCGTTGAAATATATATATATATATTTTTTGGCAACGCATCGTTGCGGATGCTGCTGGCACTTGGAAATCCTAAATTCAACAGAGAAGTTGCTGCTGCTGCTGCTGCTGGTTGAGCTAAGGCTTCAGCTTCGACACGAACTGATTTATAAAGTTTACAAATGCGTGGCAAAAACCCCGTGACTTGACTTGACTTGACTTGGCTCGCTGACGAACTGCCGGGCGGGCAGGCTGATGGACTGGCGGGATTCACTCACTGAGTGAGCAGAGAAGCGAGGCTGCTTGCTGAAAAACGTTTGCCACTTAACACGTACGCCGCATATTTTTGCCACGCCCAATTCAAAGCCCAGCTGCTGATGTTTGTTGCAAGGGGGGCGTTGCGCGAATGTGTTTTTCTTTTCTGTCTTGCTTTTCTTTTATTTTTTTCTGTTTTACACTACAAAATTTTTGCTGATTTGGCAGTTGTTCGTATTGTGTATGCGCGAGTGAGAGAGAGAGAGAGGGAGAGATGAGATGCCGCATAGCAAAATTTATACGCCACACAGATGCCATGCCATGTACTTTGTTTGGCTGATCCTTGAATAATCAACAACAGCAGCAGCAGCAGCAGCAGCCAGCAACTGGCAAACAGACAAACGGCCAAAGAGCTGTGGGCCTGGCTTAAAAAGCGACAAAAAAGAAGAAGAAGAAAAAATGAGTCGAGCGTGGCTAGCGTACGTTGTTCAAATATTAATGTTGACCCTCGACTGCTCGTTAGCCAGGCTAACTAGCTGCCTGGCTTCCTGGCTGACTGGCTGCCTGACTCTGTGGCTTTCTGATGTGCCAAAAATGTTAAAGGGACTTGGAGCACAGCCGGGCAGAGTGACTCTATATGTGTGTGCGTCAGTGCGTGTGTGTGTGTGTGTGTGTGTCTGCTGT
>NW_025318757.1:0-804 GCF_018153725.1 Drosophila mojavensis | reverse complement strand
AATAATGTAAATATTTCAAAAGTTGTTGGCCCATTGAAAATCTGAATACGTCAATGGATGGGGGCTCTCAAAGACGCTTCCAACGAAGTAAGTCGTAATGAAATCGGCCCAGAAATAGTCCTGTTATTGCCTGTTATACATAGAAAAAGTCAATTTTTCTGATCTTTTACCGCATTTCGGGGATAATAATGTAAATATTTCAAAAAGTTGTTGGCCCATGAAAATCTGAATACGTCAATGGATGGGGCTCTCAAAAGACGCTTCCAACGAAGTAAGTCGTAATGAAATCGGCCCAGAAATAGTCCTGTTATTGCCTGTTATACATAGAAAAAAGTCAATTTTCTGATCTTTTACCGCATTTCAGGGGATAATAATGTAAATATTTCAAAAAGTTGTTGGCCCATTGAAAATCTGAATACGTCAATGGATGGGGCTCTAAAAAGACCAACTGAAGTAAGTCGTACTGAAATCGGCCCAGAAATAGTCCTGTTATTGCCTGTTATACATAGAAAAAAGTCAATTTTCTGATCTTTTACCGCATTTCAGGATAATAATGTAAATATTTCAAAAAGTTGTTGGCCCATTGAAAATCTGAATACGTCAATGGATGGGGCTCTAAAAGACGCTTCCAACGAAGTAAGTCGTAATGAAATCGGCCCAGAAATAGTCCTGTTATTGCCTGTTATACATGAAAAAAGTCAATTTTCTGCTCTTTTATCGCATTTCAGGGGATAATAATGTAAATATTTCAAAAAGTTGTTGGCCCATTGAAAATCTGAATACGTCAATGGATGGGGCTCTCAA
>NW_025318756.1:0-1020 GCF_018153725.1 Drosophila mojavensis | reverse complement strand
AATGTAAATATTTCAAATTGTTGGCCCATTGAAAATCTGAATACGTCAATGGATGGGGCTCAGAAAGACGCTTCCAACGAAGTTTGTCGTACTGAAATCAACATTCAGAAATAGTCCTGTTATTGCCTGCTATACACATAGAAAAAAAATCAATTTTCTGCTCTTTTACCGCATTTCAGGGGATAATAATGTAAATATTTCAAAAAGTTGTTGGCCCATTGAAAATCTGAATACGTTAATGGATGGGGCTCTCAAAGACGCTTCCAACGAAGTAAGTCGTACTGAAATCGGCCCAGAAATAGTCCTGTTATTGCCTGTTATACATAGAAAAAAGTCAATTTTCTGATCTTTTACCGCATTTCAGGGGATAATAATGTAAATATTTCAAAAAGTTGTTGGCCCATTGAAAATCTGAATACGTTAATGGATGGGGCTCTCAAAGACGCTTCCAACGAAGTAAGTCGTACTGAAATCGGCCCAGAAATAGTCCTGTTATTGCCTGTTATACATAGAAAAAAGTCAATTTTCTGATCTTTTACCGCATTTCAGGGGATAATAATGTAAATATTTCAAAAAGTTGTTGGCCCATTGAAAATCTGAATACGTCAATGGATGGGGCTCTCAAAGACGCTTCCAACGAAGTAAGTCGTAATGAAATCGGCCCAGAAATAGTCCTGTTATTGCCTGTTATACATAGAAAAAAGTCAATTTTCTGATCTTTTACCGCATTTCAGGGGGATAATAATGTAAATATTTCAAAAAGTTGTTGGCCCATTGAAAATCTGAATACGTCAATGGATGGGGCTCTCAAAGACGCTTCCAACGAAGTAAGTCGTACTGAAATCGGCCCAGAAATAGTCCTGTTATTGCCTGTTATACATAGAAAAAGTCAATTTTCTGATCTTTTACCGCATTTCAGGGGATAATAATGTAAATATTTCAAAAAGTTGTTGGGCCCATTGAAAATCTGAATACGTCAATGGATGGGGCTCTAAAAGAAGCTTCCAACAAAAAGTAAGT
>NW_025318755.1:0-17687 GCF_018153725.1 Drosophila mojavensis | reverse complement strand
ATTTCAGGTTAAGCTTTAGCATAAGAGTCTTTAGAAATATGTATAAATATTATATCATTTTTTGTCAAGTACATATTTTTAAAGATTATGTAAAACTTAAGACATTTCGCAAATATTGTTTAGGTATAAAAATTTTTTTTTTTATTGAAGGAATTGATATATGCTAAATGGGTGTATTTTTAATTTCTTTCAATAAACATATATTGTGTGGACGTAAATGAAATAAACCAAAAACAAATATATCACTCTAAGCGGTGGATCACTCTCGCTCATAATGATGTGAAGAACGCAGCAAACTGTGTCATCGTGTGAACCTGCAGGACACATGAACATCGGACATTTTTAAGCATATGGTATTTAATTTTTTTTATAATTTTAACACTATTATTTTTTTAAACCTTCAAATTCAAATATTATTGGATATATATATTTATATTTTTTATATAAATAATAATATTCATAATATTAAAATAATATATGGAAAAAGGTACTATTATCTCATAGTATATTTTGTATGAGAAAATTGAAGATATATATATATTTTCTTTTTTCAAATCAAAAAATACTGAGGAAGGTCTAGCATAAAAGAAAAAAATTTTATTTTTTTTTCATCTAGAATTGCCTCTTATTATTGATGCGATAAAAAGAATTGTTGAACATATTATAGAAATCTTCAAAAGAAAAATTTTTAATATTAAACAAACAAAAATAGTACAATCCATAAAATTTGAACAAATATATATATATATATATATTTATATACAAGTTCAAAATTAACATTGTTTTATACAACCTCAACTCATATGGGACTACCCCCTGAATTTAAGCATATTAATTAGGGGGAGGAAAAGAAACTAACAAGGATTTTCTTAGTAGCGGCGAGCGAAAAGAAATCAGTTCAGCACTAAGTCACTTTGTCTATATGGCAAATGTGAGATGCAGTGTATGGAACATCAATATTCTAGTATGAGAAATTAACGATTTAAGTCCTTCTTAAATGAGGCCATTTACCCATAGAGGGTGCCAGGCCCGTATAACGTTAATGATTACTAGATGGTGTTTCCAAAGAGTCGTGTTGCTTGATAGTGCAGCACTAAGTGGGTGGTAAACTCCATCTAAAACTAAATATAACCATGAGACCGATAGTAAACAAGTACCGTGAGGGAAAGTTGAAAAGAACTCTGAATAGAGAGTTAAATAGTACGTGAAACTGCTTAGAGGTTAAGCCCGATGAACCTGAATATCCGTTATGGAAAATTCATCATTAGAATTGTAATATTTAAACAATATTATAATAATAGTGTGCATTTTTTCCATATAAGGACATTGTAATCTATTAGCATATTAATTTATCATAAAATTATGGCATATAGTTTATTTCAATTAAAATGCTTGCGTTTTAACATGAAATAAAAGCTGTAAATTTGATAAAGTGCTGATAGATTTATATCAATACAGTGCGTTAATTTTTCGGAATTATATAATGGCATGATTATCATTGATTTTTGTGTTTATTATATGCACTTGTATGATTAACAATGCGTAAGATTCAGGATACCTTCGGGACCCGTCTTGAAACACGGACCAAGGAGTCTAACATATGTGCAAGTTATTGGGATATAAACCTAATAGCGTAATTAACTTGACTATTAATGGGATTAGTTTTTTAACTATTTATAGTTGATTAACACAATCCCGGGGCGTTCTATATAGTTATGTATAATGGTATTTATATTATTTATACCTCTAACTAGAACGTACCTTGAGCATATATGCTGTGACCCGAAAGATGGTGAACTATACTTGATCAGGTTGAAGTCAGGGGAAACCCTGATGGAAGACCGAAACAGTTCTGACGTGCAAATCGATTGTCAGAATTGAGTATAGGGGCGAAAGACCAATCGAACCATCTAGTAGCTGGTTCCTTCCGAAGTTTCCCTCAGGATAGCTGGTGCATTTAAATATTATATAAAATAATCTTATCTGGTAAAGCGAATGATTAGAGGCCTTAGGGTCGAAACGATCTTAACCTATTCTCAAACTTTAAATGGGTAAGAACCTTAACTTTCTTGATATGAAGTTTAAGGTTATGATATAATGTGCCCAGTGGGCCACTTTTGGTAAGCAGAACTGGCGCTGTGGGATGAACCAAACGTAATGTTACGGTGCCCAAATTAACAACTCATACAGAAACCATGAAAGGCGTTGGTTGCTTAAAACAGCAGGACGGTGATCATGGAAGTCGAAATCCGCTAAGGAGTGTGTAACAACTCACCTGCCGAAGCAACTAGCCCTTAAAATGGATGGCGCTTAAGTTGTATACCTATACATTACCGCTAAAGTAGATGATTTATATTACTTGTAATATAAATTTTGAAACTTTAGTGAGTAGGAAGGTACAATAGTGTGCATAGAAGTGTTTGGCGTAAGCCTGCATGGAGCCGCTATTGGTACAGATCTTGGTGGTAGTAGCAAATAATCGAATGAGACCTTGGAGGACTGAAGTGGAGAAGGGTTTCGTGTGAACAGTGGTTGATCACGAGTTAGTCGGTCCTAAGTTCAAGGCGAAAGCCGAAAATTTTCAAGTAAAGAAAAATCAAAATAAATAAACAAAAATGTGCCTAATTATCGATTTTTATACACTTGAATAATTTTGAACGAAAGGGAATACGGTTCCAATTCCGTAACCTGTTGAGTATCCGTTTGTTATTAAATATGGGCCTCGTGCTCATCCTGGCAACAGGAACGACCATAAAGAAGCCGTCGAGAGATATCGGAAGAGTTTTCTTTTCTGTTTTATAGCCGTACTACCATGGAAGTCTTTCGCAGAGAGATATGGTAGATGGGCTAGAAGAGCATGACATATACTGTTGTGTCGATATTTTCTCCTCGGACCTTGAAAATTTATGGTGGGGATACGCAAACTTCTCAACAGGCCGTACCAATATCCGCAGCTGGTCTCCAAGGTGAAGAGTCTCTAGTCGATAGAATAATGTAGGTAAGGGAAGTCGGCAAATTAGATCCGTAACTTCGGGATAAGGATTGGCTCTGAAGATTGAGATAGTCGGGCTTGATTGGGAAACAATAACATGGTTTATGTGCTCGTTCTGGGTAAATAGAGATCTATCATTTTATGGTAGTTTCTTGTTCCCCGGATAGTTTAGTTACGTAGCCAATTGTGGAACTTTCTTGCTAAAATTTTTAAGAATACTAGCCGGGCAACCGATTAGTTCTTTTAAATTATAACGATTATCAATTAACAATCAATTCAGAACTGGCACGGACTTGGGGAATCCGACTGTCTAATTAAAACAAAGCATTGTGATGGCCCTAGCGGGTGTTGACACAATGTGATTTCTGCCCAGTGCTCTGAATGTCAAAGTGAAGAAATTCAAGTAAGCGCGGGTCAACGGCGGGAGTAACTATGACTCTCTTAAGGTAGCCAAATGCCTCGTCATCTAATTAGTGACGCGCATGAATGGATTAACGAGATTCCTACTGTCCCTATCTACTATCTAGCGAAACCACAGCCAAGGGAACGGGCTTGGAATAATTAGCGGGGAAAGAAGACCCTTTTGAGCTTGACTCTAATCTGGCAGTGTAAGGAGACATAAGAGGTGTAGAATAAGTGGGAGATATTAGGCTTCGGTTTGATATCGCCAATGAAATACCACTACTCTTATTGTTTCCTTACTTACTTGATTAAGTGGAACGTGTATCATTTCCTAGCCATTATACGGATATATTAATTATGTCTTATGGTATTGGGTTTTGATGCAAGCTTCTTGATCAAAGTATCACGAGTTTGTTATATAATCGCAAACAAATTCTTTAATGAGAAAATGCAGCAATGTGTTTTTGATTTAATAATTTGGTATAACTCCAATTACTCAGGTATGATCCAATTCAAGGACATTGCCAGGTAGGGAGTTTGACTGGGGCGGTACATCTCTCAAATAATAACGGAGGTGTCCCAAGGCCAGCTCAGTGCGGACAGAAACCACACATAGAGCAAAAGGGCAAATGCTGACTTGATCTCGGTGTTCAGTACACACAGGGACAGCAAAAGCTCGGCCTATCGATCCTTTTGGTTTAAAGAGTTTTTAACAAGAGGTGTCAGAAAAGTTACCATAGGGATAACTGGCTTGTGGCGGCCAAGCGTTCATAGCGACGTCGCTTTTTGATCCTTCGATGTCGGCTCTTCCTATCATTGTGAAGCAAAATTCACCAAGCGTTGGATTGTTCACCCATGCAAGGGAACGTGAGCTGGGTTTAGACCGTCGTGAGACAGGTTAGTTTTACCCTACTAATGACAAAACGTTGTTGCGACAGCATTCCTGCGTAGTACGAGAGGAACCGCAGGTACGGACCAATGGCACAATACTTGTTCGAGCGAACAGTGGTATGACGCTACGTCCGTTGGATTATGCCTGAACGCCTCTAAGGTCGTATCCGTGCTGGACTGCAATGATAAATAAGGGGCAATTTGCATTGTATGGCTTCTAAACCATTAAAAGTTTATAATTCATTTTATAGACGACAATGGATGTGATGCCAATGTTATATATAACATAGTAAATTGGGAGGATCTTCGATCACCTGATGCCGCGCTAGTTATATTTTAAAACATTATTTAATACAATGACAAAGCCTGGAATCAATTGTAAACGACTTTTGTAACAGGCAAGGTGTTGTAAGTGGTTGAGCAGCTGCCATACTGCGATCCACTGAAGCTTATCCTTTGCTTGATATGATTCGAAAAATATCCATAATATTATGTATGCATATAATTGTGTATACGGAATAAAGCAGAACAAATAAAACAGAGCTTACGAACGAAAGATACAAAGATGATATACAAAGATACAAAGATATAAAGATATAAAAAAAATATAAATGAAATGGAAGGCTTCATTTATATATATATATAAGACCGTGAAATTGATTGATATATATATATATATATATATATATGAGAACTCAAAATCGATGAAGAGAACTTATTATAATATAAGTACTTGACATTGATGGAGAGAACTCATATCATATAAGATATGAAAAATAATACAATATGGAATCAAGGTTCCATTTTACATATAATATGTAAAGAGAGAGAACATTTGGAATTGATGGAAGAAATTTACAAGTCAGAAAACATTAAATATGAGAACTCGATATTGATGAAGAGAACTTATTATAATATAAGTGCTTGACATTGATGGAGAGAACTCATATCATATAAGATATGAAAAATAATACAATATGGAATCAAGGTTCCATTTTACATATAATATGTAAAGAGAGAGAACATTTGGAATTGATGGAAGAAATTTACAAGTCAGAAAACATTAAGTATGAGAACTCGATATTGATGAAGAGAACTTATTATAATATAAGTACTTGACATTGATGGAGAGAAGTCATATCATATAAGATATGAAAAATAATACAATATTGGAATCAAGGTTCCATTTTACATATAATATGTAAAGAGAGAGAACATTTGGAATTGATGGAAGAAATTTACAAGTCAGAAAACATTTAGTATGAGAACTCGATATTGATGAAGAGAACTTATTATAATATAAGTACTTGACATTGAAGGAGAGAAGTCATATCATATAAGATATGAAAAATAATACAATATGGAATCAAGGTTCCATTTTAAATGTAATATATAAAGAGAGAGATTGGAATTGATGGAAGAAATTTACAAGTCAGAAAACATTAAGTATGAGAACTCGATATTGATGAAGAGAACTTATTATAATATAAGTACTTGACATTGATGGAGAGAAGTCATATCATATAAGATATGAAAAATAATACAATATGGAATCAAGGTTCCATTTTACATATAATATGTAAAGAGAGAGAACATTTGGAATTGATGGAAGAAATTTACAAGTCAGAAAACATTAAGTATGAGAACTCGATATTGATGAAGAGAACTTATTATAATATAAGTACTTGACATTGATGGAGAGAAGTCATATCATATAAGATATGAAAAATAATACAATATTGGAATCAAGGTTCCATTTTACATATAATATGTAAAGAGAGAGAACATTTGGAATTGATGGAAGAAATTTACAAGTCAGAAAACATTTAGTATGAGAACTCGATATTGATGAAGAGAACTTATTATAATATAAGTACTTGACATTGAAGGAGAGAAGTCATATCATATAAGATATGAAAAATACAATATGGAATCAAGGTTCCATTTTAAATGTAATATATAAAGAGAGAGATTGGAATTGATGGAAGAAATTTACAAGTCAGAAAACATTAAGTATGAGAACTCGATATTGATGAAGAGAACTTATTATAAGAGAGAAGTCATATCATAAAGATATAAGATATGAAAAATGTGGAATCAAGGTTCCATTTTACATATAATATGTAAAGAGAGAGAACACTTGGAATTGATAGAAGAAATCTACAAGTCAGAAAACATTAAGTATGAGAACTCGATATTGATGAAGAAAACTTACTTATTATAATATATGTACACTCACATTTGAGATCTACACAACATATAGTGTAGGCGTCGTCGACAAATTTACACAAAATTAATCAAACTACTTTTGTATTTCACTTCACATCCAATGTTAACACTCACATTTGACATCTACACACAGTGTAGGCGACGTCAACAAATTTTTACACAAAATTAATCAAACTACTTTTGTATTTCACTTCACATCCAATGTTAACACTCACATTTGAGATCTACACACAGTAGTAGGCGTCGTCAACAAATTTACTATATCATACAATAATATAAATATAGCAGTAAATAAATACATAAATTTAGTCAGCCAGTCTACATAAAAAAGAATAAAGAAATTGGTGGTGCCCAGTGCGAAAAATGGCGTTTATAAAGTCGTTGTGTCAAAAAACCTATATAGGGTAAGTGGTGTTGCGCAAGGCAAGTTCATATATGAGAGAAATTTAAAAATGAAAAATTCATATGAATGTGGAGTGTTGGCTTGCCAGCATAGATTATTATAATAATATAATAAAGAATAATGAAGTTAAATGGATTGCATTATTGAAATAATACATGAAAATGCAAAGGTCTGTGGTTCCCCTTGTGAAAAATGGCGTATATAAACAAGTTGTGTCCAAAAACCTATATAGGGGAGTGGTGTTGCGCAAGGCAAGTTCATATGAGAGAAAATTAAAAATGAAAAATTCATATGAATGTGGAGTGTTGCCTTGCCAGCATAGGTTATTAATATAATATAATAAAGAATAATGAAGTTAAGTGATTGTATTATATGTAATACATGACAATATATGGGTGAGTGGTTCCCTTTGGAAAAAATGGCGTATATAAAGAGATTGTGTCCAGAAACCTATATAGGGGAGTGGTGTTGCGCAAGGCAAGTTCATATGAGAGAAAATTAAAAATGAAAAATTCATATGAATGTGGAGTGTTGCCTTGCCAGCATAGGTTATTAATATGATATAATAAAGAATAATGAAATTAAATGATTGTATATTATATATATAGAGAGAATTTCGGTTCCACCTATATAAATATAAAATATGTGACTGAGGTTCCACTTATAATAATATATAGAGAGAACCTCGGTTCCACCTATATAAATTAAATATAAAATATGTGACTGAGGTTCCACTTATAATAATATATAGAGAGAACCTCGGTTCCACCTATATAAATATAAAATATGTGACCGAGGTTCCACTTATAATATATAGAGAGAACCTCGGTTCCACCTATATAAATATAAAATATGTGACTGAGGTTCCACTTATAAATAATATATAGAGAGAACCTCGGTTCCAGCATATAAATATAAAATATGTGACTGTGGTTCCACGTATAATATATAGAGAGAACCTCGGTTCCACCTATATAAATATAAAATATGTGACTGAGGTTCCACTTATAATATATAGAGAGAACCTCGGTTCCAGCATATAAATATAAAATATGTAACTAAGATGTTCTGAAAGGCATAGAATATTAATGTAATATAATTATAAATAAAGAATAATGAAATTAAGTGATTGTATCATTAAAATAATACATGAAAATGCAAAGGTCTGTGGTGCCCCATGTGAAAAATGGCGTATATAAACAAGTTGTGTCCAAAAACCTATATAGGGGAGTGGTGTTGCGCAAGGCAAGTTCATATGAGAGAAAATTAAAAATGAAAAATTCATATGAATGTGGAGTGTTGCCTTGCCAGCATAGGTTATTAATATAATATAATAAAGAATAATGAAGTTAAGTGATTGTATTATATGTAATACATGACAATATATGGGTGAGTGGTTCCCTTTGGAAAAAATGGCGTATATAAAGAGATTGTGTCCAGAAACCTATATAGGGGAGTGGTGTTGCGCAAGGCAAGTTCATATGAGAGAAAATTAAAAATGAAAAATTCATATGAATGTGGAGTGTTGCCTTGCCAGCATAGGTTATTAATATGATATAATAAAGAATAATGAAATTAAATGATTGTATATTATATATATAGAGAGAATTTCGGTTCCACCTATATAAATATAAAATATGTGACTGAGGTTCCACTTATAATAATATATAGAGAGAACCTCGGTTCCACCTATATAAATTAAATATAAAATATGTGACTGAGGTTCCACTTATAATAATATATAGAGAGAACCTCGGTTCCACCTATATAAATATAAAATATGTGACCGAGGTTCCACTTATAATATATAGAGAGAACCTCGGTTCCACCTATATAAATATAAAATATGTGACTGAGGTTCCACTTATAAATAATATATAGAGAGAACCTCGGTTCCAGCATATAAATATAAAATATGTGACTGTGGTTCCACGTATAATATATAGAGAGAACCTCGGTTCCACCTATATAAATATAAAATATGTGACTGAGGTTCCACTTATAATATATAGAGAGAACCTCGGTTCCAGCATATAAATATAAAATATGTAACTAAGATGTTCTGAAAGGCATAGAATATTAATGTAATATAATTATAAATAAAGAATAATGAAATTAAGTGATTGTATCATTAAAATAATACATGAAAATGCAAAGGTCTGTGGTGCCCCATGTGAAAAATGGCGTATATAAACAAGTTGTGTCCAAAAACCTATATAGGGGAGTGGTGTTGCGCAAGGCAAGTTCATATGAGAGAAAATTAAAAATGAAAAATTCATATGAATGTGGAGTGTTGCCTTGCCAGCATAGGTTATTAATATAATATAATAAAGAATAATGAAGTTAAGTGATTGTATTATATGTAATACATGACAATATATGGGTGAGTGGTTCCCTTTGGAAAAAATGGCGTATATAAAGAGATTGTGTCCAGAAACCTATATAGGGGAGTGGTGTTGCGCAAGGCAAGTTCATATGAGAGAAAATTAAAAATGAAAAATTCATATGAATGTGGAGTGTTGCCTTGCCAGCATAGGTTATTAATATGATATAATAAAGAATAATGAAATTAAATGATTGTATATTATATATATAGAGAGAATTTCGGTTCCACCTATATAAATATAAAATATGTGACTGAGGTTCCACTTATAATAATATATAGAGAGAACCTCGGTTCCACCTATATAAATTAAATATAAAATATGTGACTGAGGTTCCACTTATAATAATATATAGAGAGAACCTCGGTTCCACCTATATAAATATAAAATATGTGACCGAGGTTCCACTTATAATATATAGAGAGAACCTCGGTTCCACCTATATAAATATAAAATATGTGACTGAGGTTCCACTTATAAATAATATATAGAGAGAACCTCGGTTCCAGCATATAAATATAAAATATGTGACTGTGGTTCCACGTATAATATATAGAGAGAACCTCGGTTCCACCTATATAAATATAAAATATGTGACTGAGGTTCCACTTATAATATATAGAGAGAACCTCGGTTCCAGCATATAAATATAAAATATGTAACTAAGATGTTCTGAAAGGCATAGAATATTAATGTAATATAATTATAAATAAAGAATAATGAAATTAAGTGATTGTATCATTAAAATAATACATGAAAATGCAAAGGTCTGTGGTGCCCCATGTGAAAAATGGCGTATATAAACAAGTTGTGTCCAAAAACCTATATAGGGGAGTGGTGTTGCGCAAGGCAAGTTCATATGAGAGAAAATTAAAAATGAAAAATTCATATGAATGTGGAGTGTTGCCTTGCCAGCATAGGTTATTAATATAATATAATAAAGAATAATGAAGTTAAGTGATTGTATTATATGTAATACATGACAATATATGGGTGAGTGGTTCCCTTTGGAAAAAATGGCGTATATAAAGAGATTGTGTCCAGAAACCTATATAGGGGAGTGGTGTTGCGCAAGGCAAGTTCATATGAGAGAAAATTAAAAATGAAAAATTCATATGAATGTGGAGTGTTGCCTTGCCAGCATAGGTTATTAATATGATATAATAAAGAATAATGAAATTAAATGATTGTATATTATATATATAGAGAGAATTTCGGTTCCACCTATATAAATATAAAATATGTGACTGAGGTTCCACTTATAATAATATATAGAGAGAATCAATAATAATAAAGAGAGAACCTCGGTTCCACCTATATAAATTAAATATAAAATATGTGACTGAGGTTCCACTTATAATAATATATAGAGAGAACCTCGGTTCCACCTATATAAATATAAAATATGTGACCGAGGTTCCACTTATAATATATAGAGAGAACCTCGGTTCCACCTATATAAATATAAAATATGTGACTGAGGTTCCACTTATAAATAATATATAGAGAGAACCTCGGTTCCAGCATATAAATATAAAAATATGTGACTGTGGTTCCACGTATAATATATAGAGAGAACCTCGGTTCCACCTATATAAATATAAAAATATGTGACTGAGGTTCCACTTATAATATATAGAGAGAACCTCGGTTCCAGCATATAAATATAAAATATGTAACTAAGATGTTCTGAAAGGCATAGAATATTAATGTAATATAATTATAAATAAAGAATAATGAAATTAAGTGATTGTATCATTAAAATAATACATGAAAATGCAAAGGTCTGTGGTGCCCCATGTGAAAAATGGCGTATATAAACAAGTTGTGTCCAAAAAACCTATATAGGGGAGTGGTGTTGCGCAAGGCAAGTTCATATGAGAGAAAATTAAAAATGAAAAAATTCATATGAATGTGGAGTGTTGCCTTGCCAGCATAGGTTATTAATATAATATAATAAAGAATAATGAAGTTAAGTGATTGTATTATATGTAATACATGACAATATATGGGTGAGTGGTTCCCTTTGGAAAAAATGGCGTATATAAAGAGATTGTGTCCAGAAACCTATATAGGGGAGTGGTGTTGCGCAAGGCAAGTTCATATGAGAGAAAATTAAAAATGAAAAATTCATATGAATGTGGAGTGTTGCCTTGCCAGCATAGGTTATTAATATGATATAATAAAGAATAATGAAATTAAATGATTGTATATTATATATATAGAGAGAATTTCGGTTCCACCTATATAAATATAAAATATGTGACTGAGGTTCCACTTATAATAATATATAGAGAGAACCTCGGTTCCACCTATATAAATTAAATATAAAATATGTGACTGAGGTTCCACTTATAATAATATATAAATATAAAAAATTATCACCTATATAAATATAAAATATGTGACCGAGGTTCCACTTATAAAAATATATAGAGAGAACAAAAAAAAAATAAATACTCGGTTCCACCTATATAAATATAAAAATATGTGACTGGAGGTTCCACTTATAATATAAAAAAAAATAAAAATATGTATGGGTTTATAATAAATAATATATAGAGAGAACTTCGGTTCCATATAAAATATAAAATATGTGACTGAGGTTCCACGTATAATAATATAGAGAGAACCTCGGTTCCACCTATATAAATATAAAATATGTGACTGAGGTTCCATATTATAATATATAGAGAGAACCTCGGTTCCACCTATATAAATATAAAATATGTGACTAAGATGTTCCAAAGCATAGAATATAATGTAATAAATTATAATAAAGAATATGAAATTAAGTGATTGTATCATTAAAATAATAAAAAGAAATCGTCCCTATATAAAAATGCGTATAATATATAGAGAGAACCTCGGTTCCACCTATATAAATATAAAATATGTGACTGAGGTTCCACTTATAAATAATATATAGAGAGAACCTCGGTTCCAGCATATAAATATAAAATATGTGACTGTGGTTCCACGTATAATATATAGAGAGAACCTCGGTTCCACCTATATAAATATAAAATATGTGACTGAGGTTCCACTTATAATATATAGAGAGAACCTCGGTTCCAGCATATAAATATAAAATATGTAACTAAGATGTTCTGAAAGGCATAGAATATTAATGTAATATAATTATAAATAAAGAATAATGAAATTAAGTGATTGTATCATTAAAATAATACATGACAATATATGGGTGAGTGGTTCCCTTTGGAAAAAATGGCGTATATAAAGAGATTGTGTCCAGAAAACCTATATAGGGGAGTGGTGTTGCGCAAGGCAAGTTCATATGAGAGAAAATTAAAAATGAAAAATTCATATGAATGTGGAGTGTTGCCTTGCCAGCATAGGTTATTAATATAATATAATAAAGAATAATGAAGTTAAGTGATTGTATTATATGTAATACATGACAATATATGGGTGAGTGGTTCCCTTTGGAAAAAATGGCGTATATAAAGAGATTGTGTCCAGAAACCTATATAGGGGAGTGGTGTTGCGCAAGGCAAGTTCATATGAGAGAAAATTAAAAATGAAAAATTCATATGAATGTGGAGTGTTGCCTTGCCAGCATAGGTTATTAATATGATATAATAAAGAATAATGAAATTAAATGATTGTATATTATATATATAGAGAGAATTTCGGTTCCACCTATATAAATATAAAATATGTGACTGAGGTTCCACTTATAATAATATATAGAGAGAACCTCGGTTCCACCTATATAAATTAAATATAAAAATATGTGACTGAGGTTCCACTTATAATAATATATAGAGAGAACCTCGGTTCCACCTATATAAATATAAAATATGTGACCGAGGTTCCACTTATAATATATAGAGAGAACCTCGGTTCCACCTATATAAATATAAAATATGTGACTGAGGTTCCACTTATAAATAATATATAGAGAGAACCTCGGTTCCAGCATATAAATATAAAATATGTGACTGTGGTTCCACGTATATAAAAAAAATATGTGACTGAGGTTCCATTATAATATATAGAGAGAACCTCGGTTCCAGCTATATAAATATAAAAATATGTGACTGGGTTCCAAATATAAACTTTACTGAGGTTCCACTTATAATATATAGAGAGAACCTCGGTTCCAGCATATAAATATAAAATATGTAACTAAGATGTTCTGAAAGGCATAGAATATTAATGTAATATAATTATAAATAAAGAATAATGAAATTAAGTGATTGTATCATTAAAATAATACATGAAAATGCAAAGGTCTGTGGTGCCCCATGTGAAAAATGGCGTATATAAACAAGTTGTGTCCAAAAACCTATATAGGGGAGTGGTGTGCGAAAACAAGGCAAGTTCATATGAGAGAAAATTAAAAATGAAAATTCATATGAATGTGGAGTGTTGCCTTGCCAGCATAGGTTATTAATATGATATAATAAAGAATAATGAAATTAAATGATTGTATATTATATATATAGAGAGAATTTCGGTTCCACCTATATAAATATAAAAATATGTGACTGAGGTTCCACTTATAATAATATATAGAGAGAACCTCGGTTCCACCTATATAAATTAAATATAAAATATGTGACTGAGGTTCCACTTATAATAATATATAGAGAGAACCTCGGTTCCACCTATATAAATATAAAATATGTGACCGAGGTTCCACTTATAATATATAGAGAGAACCTCGGTTCCACCTATATAAATATAAAATATGTGACTGAGGTTCCACTTATAAATAATATATAGAGAGAACCTCGGTTCCAGCATATAAATATAAAATATGTGACTGTGGTTCCACGTATAATATATAGAGAGAACCTCGGTTCCACCTATATAAATATAAAATATGTGACTGAGGTTCCACTTATAATATATAGAGAGAACCTCGGTTCCAGCATATAAATATAAAATATGTAACTAAGATGTTCTGAAAGGCATAGAATATTAATGTAATATAATTATAAATAAAGAATAATGAAATTAAGTGATTGTATCATTAAAATAATACATGAAAATGCAAAGGTCTTGGTGCCCCATGTGAAAAATGGCGTATATAAACAAGTTGTGTCCAAAACCTATGGGATGAAAAAAGTTAGAGAGAAAATAAAATGAAAATATAAATGGGGTCAAGTTATTAATATAATATAATAAAGAATAAGAAGTTAAGTGATTGTATGTAATACATGACAATATATGGTTTTTAAGGGGGGAAGGCAAGTTCATAAATGAGAGAAAATTAAAAATGAAAAATTCATATGAATGTGGAGTGTTGCCTTGCCAGCATAGGTTATTAATATGATATAATAAAGAATAATGAAATTAAATGATTGTATATTATATATATAGAGAGAATTTCGGTTCCACCTATATAAATATAAAATATGTGACTGAGGTTCCACTTATAATAATATATAGAGAGAACCTCGGTTCCACCTATATAAATTAAATATAAAATATGTGACTGAGGTTCCACTTATAATAATATATAGAGAGAACCTCGGTTCCACCTATATAAATATAAAATATGTGACCGAGGTTCCACTTATAATATATAGAGAGAACCTCGGTTCCACCTATATAAATATAAAATATGTGACTGAGGTTCCACTTATAAATAATATATAGAGAGAACCTCGGTTCCAGCATATAAATATAAAATATGTGACTGTGGTTCCACGTATAATATATAGAGAGAACCTCGGTTCCACCTATATAAATATAAAATATGTGACTGAGGTTCCACTTATAATATATAGAGAGAACCTCGGTTCCAGCATATAAATATAAAAATATGTAACTAAGATGTTCTGAAAGGCATAGAATATTAATGTAATATAATTATAAATAAAGAATAATGAAATTAAGTGATTGTATCATTAAAATAATACATGAAAATGCAAAGGTCTGTGGTGCCCCATGTGAAAAATGGCGTATATAAACAAGTTGTGTCCAAAAACCTATATAGGGGAGTGGTGTTGCGCAAGGCAAGTTCATATGAGAGAAAATTAAAAATGAAAAATTCATATGAATGTGGAGTGTTGCCTTGCCAGCATAGGTTATTAATATAATATAATAAAAGAATAATGAAGTTAAGTGATTGTATTATATGTAATACATGACAATATATGGGTGAGTGGTTCCCTTTGGAAAAAATGCGTATATAAAGAGATTGTGTCCAGAAACCTATATAGGGGAGTGGTGTTGCGCAAGGCAAGTTCATATGAGAGAAAATTAAAAATGAAAAATTCATATGAATGTGGAGTGTTGCCTTGCCAGCATAGGTTATTAATATGATATAATAAAGAATAATGAAATTAAATGATTGTATATTATATATATAGAGAGAATTTCGGTTCCACCTATATAAATATAAAATATGTGACTGAGGTTCCACTTATAATAATATATAGAGAGAACCTCGGTTCCACCTATATAAATTAAATATAAAATATGTGACTGAGGTTCCACTTATAATAATATATAGAGAGAACCTCGGTTCCACCTATATAAATATAAAATATGTGACCGAGGTTCCACTTATAATATATAGAGAGAACCTCGGTTCCACCTATATAAATATAAAATATGTGACTGAGGTTCCACTTATAAATAATATATAGAGAGAACCTCGGTTCCAGCATATAAATATAAAATATGTGACTGTGGTTCCACGTATAATATATAGAGAGAACCTCGGTTCCACCTATATAAATATAAAATATGTGACTGAGGTTCCACTTATAATATATAGAGAGAACCTCGGTTCCAGCATATAAATATAAAATATGTAACTAAGATGTTCTGAAAGGCATAGAATATTAATGTAATATAATTATAAATAAAGAATAATGAAATTAAGTGATTGTATCATTAAAATAATACATGAAAATGCAAAGGTCTGTGGTGCCCCATGTGAAAAATGGCGTATATAAACAAGTTGTGTCCAAAAACCTATATAGGGGAGTGGTGTTGCGCAAGGCAAGTTCATATGAGAGAAAATTAAAAAATGAAAAATTCATATGAATGTGGAGTGTTGCCTTGCCAGCATAGGTTATTAATATAATATAATAAAGAATAATGAAGTTAAGTGATTGTATTATATGTAATACATGACAATATATGGGTGAGTGGTTCCCTTTGGAAAAAATGGCGTATATAAAGAGATTGTGTCCAGAAACCTATAGGGGAGTGGTGTTGCGCAAGGCAAGTTCATATGAGAGAAAATTAAAAATGAAAATTCATATGAATGTGGAGTGTTGCCTTGCCAGCATAGGTTATTAATATGATATAATAAAGAATAATGAAATTAAATGATTGTATATTATATATATAGAGAGAATTTCGGTTCCACCTATATAAATATAAAATATGTGACTGAGGTTCCACTATACTGAGGTTCCACTTATAATATATAGAGAGAACCTCGGTTCCAGCATATAAATATAAAATATGTAACTAAGATGTTCTGAAAGGCATAGAATATTAATGTAATATAATTATAAATAAAGAATAATGAAATTAAGTGATTGTATCATTAAAATAATACATGAAAATGCAAAGGTCTGTGGTGCCCCATGTGAAAAATGGCGTATATAAACAAGTTGTGTCCAAAAACCTATATAGGGGAGTGGTGTTGCGCAAGGCAAGTTCATATGAGAGAAAATTAAAAATGAAAAATTCATATGAATGTGGAGTGTTGCCTTGCCAGCATAGGTTATTAATATGATATAATAAAGAATAATGAAATTAAATGATTGTATATTATATATATAGAGAGAATTTCGGTTCCACCTATATAAATATAAAATATGTGACTGAGGTTCCACTTATAATAATATATAGAGAGAACCTCGGTTCCACCTATATAAATTAAATATAAAAATATGTGACTGAGGTTCCACTTATAATAATATATAGAGAGAACCTCGGTTCCACCTATATAAATATAAAAATATGTGACCGAGGTTCCACTTATAATATATAGAGAGAACCTCGGTTCCACCTATATAAATATAAAATATGTGACTGAGGTTCCACTTATAAATAATATATAGAGAGAACCTCGGTTCCAGCATATAAATATAAAATATGTGACTGTGGTTCCACGTATAATATATAGAGAGAACCTCGGTTCCACCTATATAAATATAAAATATGTGACTGAGGTTCCACTTATAATATATAGAGAGAACCTCGGTTCCAGCATATAAATATAAAATATGTAACTAAGATGTTCTGAAAGGCATAGAATATTAATGTAATATAATTATAAATAAAGAATAATGAAATTAAGTGATTGTATCATTAAAATAATACATGAAAATGCAAAGGTCTGTGGTGCCCCATGTGAAAAATGGCGTATATAAACAAGTTGTGTCCA
>NW_025318754.1:0-20966 GCF_018153725.1 Drosophila mojavensis | reverse complement strand
AATGGTTTTGTTGAGAAATGTATGTAACAGGCAGGAGGAGGCGTGGCGGCCCCACAAAAGTGCATATATTCTTGATCAGGGCGACGAGCTGAGTTGATTTGGCCCTGTCCGTCTGTCTGTCCGTCTGTCCGTCTGTCCGTCTGTCCGTCTGTCCGTATGTATGAACGCGTCGATTTCAGAAGATATAAGAGCTAGAGACTTCAAATTTTTTTTTAAAATGTCCGTATTACAGCGCGCATATCAAGTTTATCATTAAAAAATCGATAACTCATCTCGATCTTTTTTTATCGATAAAAAACCTTATCGAAACCCAGTTATAAAATTATATCTTCTACACCTTTATTGCTAGAGTCTCCAAATTTTTAATGTATGCTTATATGCAATTTATACAATTTCGGTTTTTGTTAAAATTTACCCCCCACCTCTAAATTCACCCCCTCACCCTCACTTTTGTAAAAAGCGTATTTCAAATACTAGAGACTTGTGCTTTGGCAAGTACATGCATATTCATGTTATAATCATAATCTAAAAGTTTCATGAAGATCGTACGTCCATAAAAAAAGTTATTAAACAATTAAGTTCTCATAGTAAGCGCACACTGCAGCCCATGCGTGTTTATGCGTGGTTGCTTGTGTGTGTACTGTGTTTGTGTGTGTTTGTGTATGTGTGTGTGTGTGTATGCGTTGTGTGTGTATGCGTGTGTGTGTGTATGTGTGTCTGTATGCGGTGTGTGTATGTATGCCTGTGTTTGCGTACGTGCGTGTGTGTGTGTGTGCGTGTTTCTTGTGTAAAGCTGAAAGTCGCGAAAAAATATTAAGTAGCTATTACTCCAAGGGTTCAGGATCTCATGTAGTCGAGACAGTCTCGAAACCAGAGCTCTTACCTTGTTCTCTATTGCAATACTTACCTAGTTTATTGCCGAATACTTTAAAATTTTCTGTTATGAAAGCATCAAAATATTGAATCGATTTGCTTTTTCTCGAGTTCTATATCACATGTTGCAATAATTACTGAATTCATTTTCTCTATTGCAATACTTACTAGTTTATTGCTTAATTATTTTAAAAATTTTCTGATTATCAGAATCATCAAAATAATAAATCGATTTGCTTTTCTCGATTCTCCGTCATGTTGCAATAATTACTGAATTCATTTTTATACCCTGAACCCATTTTCAATGGGAAATCAGGGTATAATGGTTTTGTTAAAAGTATGTAACAGGCAGAAGGAGGCGTGGCAGACCCCACAAAGTATATATATTCTTGATCAGGGCGACGAGCTGAGTCGATTTGGCCCTGTCCGTCTGTCTGTCCGTCCGTCCGTCCGTCCGTCCGTCCGTCCGTCCGTCCGTCCGTCCGTCCGTATGTATGAACGCGTCGATTTCAGAAGATATAAGAGCTAGAGACTTGAAATTTTTTCCTAGGTCCGTGTATATCACGCGCATATCAAGTTTTTCTTTATATATCGATAACTACTCCCGATATTTTATTATCGATCAAAAACCTTATCGAAAGCTAGTTATTTAATTATACCTCCTACACCTTTAGAGCTAGAGCTTCAAATTTTATATGTAGGCTTATATGCATTTTATATAATTTCGATTTTTGTTGTAATTTACCCCACCCTATATTCACCCCCTCACCTTCACCTTTGTAAAAGCGTATTTCAAGTACTAAGAGACTTGTGCTTTGGAATGTACATACATTTCAATGTTACAATTATGTTCTGAAAGTTTCATTAAGATTGTACGTCTAGAAATTTAAAGTATTCAACAAATAAATCCATATAATGTTGCCCACTGCAGCGCAGTATGCAGCGCAGTCGTGCTTACTGCGCAGTTAGCGGGCGCATTCTAATCTTGTGGTGCCGAAAGGCAAGCGAAGAGGATTAAAATATCAGATTGCCCAAGGGCTCAGGGATCTCGTAGTCGAGCAGTCTCGACTAGAGTCTTCTTACTTGTTCTCTATTTTAAAAATTAATCACATTTGCAATACTCAGTTTATTGCCGAATACTTTAAAATTTTCTGTTATGAAAGCATCAAAATATTGAATCGATTTGCTTTTTCTGATTCTATGTCACATGTTGCAATAATTACTGAATTTATTTTTCTCTATTGCAATACCTACTAGTTTATTGCTTAATTTTTTAAAATTTTCTATTATCAAAGCATCAAAATAATGAATCGATTTGCTTTTTCTGATTCTCCATCATATGCTGCAATAATTACTAAATTCATTTTTCTCTATTGCAATACTCACTAGTTTATTGCCGAATACTTTAAAAATTTTCTGTTATGAAAGCATCAAAATATTGAATCGATTTGCTTTTTCTGATTCTCCATCACATGTTGCAATAATTACTGAATTCATTTTTCTCTATTGCAATACTTACTAGTTTATTGCCGAATACTTTAAAATTTTCTGTTATCAAAGCATCAAAATATTGAGTCGATTTGCTTTTTCTCTGATTCTCCATCACATGTTGCAATAATTACTGAATTCATTTTTCTCTATTGCAATACTTACTAGTTTATTGCCGAATACTTTTAAAAATTTTCTGTTATGAAAGCATCAAAATATTGAATCGATTTGCTTTTTCTGATTCTCCGTCACATGTTGCAATAATTACTGAATTCATTTTTTCTATTGCAATACTTACTAGTTTATTGCTTAATTTTTAAAATTTTCTATTATCAAAACATCAAAATAATGAATCGATTTGCTTTTTTCTGATTCTCCATCACATGTTGCAATAATTACTGAATTCATTTTCTCTATTGCAATACTTACTAGTTTATTGCCGAATCCTTTAAAATTTTCTGTTATGAAAGCATCAAAATATTGAATCGATTTGTTTTTTCTGATTCTCCGTCACATGTTGCAATAATTACTGAATTCATTTTTCTCTATTGCAATACTTACTAGTTTATTGCCTAATTTTTTAAAATTTTCTATTATCAAAGCATCAAAATATTGAATCGATTTGCTTTTTCTGATTCTCCATCACATGTTGCAATAATTACTGAATTCATTTTTCTCTATTGCAATACTTACTAGTTTATTGCCGAATACTTTAAAAATTTTCTGTTATCAAAGCATAAAAATATTGAATCGATTTGCTTTTTCTGATTCTCCATCACATGTTGCAATAATTACTGAATTCATTTTCTCTCTAATGCAATACTTACTAGTTTATTGCCTAATTATTTTAAAATTTTCTATTATCAAAGCATCAAAATATTGAATCGATTTGCTTTTTCTGATTCTCCATCACATGTTGCAATAATTACTGAATTCATTTTTCTCTATTGCAATACTTACTAGTTTATTGCCGAATACTTTAAAATTTTCTGTTATGAAAGCATCAAAATATTGAATCGATTTGCTTTTTCTGATTCTCCGTCACATGTTGCAATAATTACTGAATTCATTTTTCTCTATTGCAATACTTACTAGTTTATTGCCGAATACTTTAAAATTTTCTGTTATGAAAGCATCAAAATATTGAATCGATTTGCTTTTTTCTGATTCTCCAGTCACATGTTGCAATAATTACTGAATTCATTTTTCTCTATTGCAATACTTACTAGTTTATTGCTTAATTATTTTAAAATTTTCTGTTATCAAAGCATCAAAATATTGAATCGATTTGCTTTTTCTGATTCTCCATCACATGTTGCAATAATTACTGAATTCATTTTTCTCTATTGCAATACTTACTAGTTTATTGCCGAATACTTTAAAAATTTTCTGTTATGAAAGCATCAAAATATTGAATCGATTTGCTTTTTCTGATTCTCCAGTCACATGTTGCAATAATTACTGAATTCATTTTTCTCTATTGCAATACTTACTAGTTTATTGCCGAATACTTTAAAATTTTCTGTTATCAAAGCATCAAAATATTGAATCGATTTGCTTTTTCTGATTCTCCATCACATGTTGCAATAATTACTGAATTCATTTTTTTCTATTGCAATACTTACTAGTTTATTGCCGAATACTTTAAAATTTTCTGTTATGAAAGCATCAAAATATTGAATCGATTTGCTTTTTCTGATTCTCCATCACATGTTGCAATAATTACTGAATTCATTTTTCTCTATTGCAATACTTACTAGTTTATTGCCGAATACTTTAAAATTTTCTGTTATGAAAGCATCAAAATATTGAATCGATTTGCTTTTTCTGATTCTCCATCACATGTTGTAATAATTACTGAATTCATTTTTCTCTATTGCAATACTTACTAGTTTATTGCCGAATACTTTAAAATTTTCTGTTATGAAAGCATCAAAATATTGAATCGATTTGCTTTTTCTGATTCTCCGTCACATGTTGCAATAATTACTGAATTCATTTTTCTCTATTGCAATACTTACTAGTTTATTGCCGAATTCTTTAAAAATTTTCTGTTATGAAAGCATCAAAATATTGAATCGATTTGCTTTTTCTGATTCTCCATCACATGTTGCAATAATTACTGAATTCATTTTTTCTATTGCAATACTTACTAGTTTATTGCCGAATACTTTAAAATTTTCTGTTATGAAAGCATCAAAATATTGAATCGATTTGCTTTTTCTGATTCTATATCACATGTTGCAATAATTACTGAATTCATTTTTCTCTATTGCAATACTTACTAGTTTATTGCTTAATTATTTTAAAATTTTCTATTATCAAAGCATCAAAATAATGAATCGATTTGCTTTTTCTGATTCTCCATCACATGTTGCAATAATTACTGAATTCATTTTTCTCTATTGCAATACTTACTAGTTTATTGCCGAATACTTTAAAATTTTCTGTTATCAAAGCATAAAAATATTGAATCGATTTGCTTTTTCTGATTCTCCATCACATGTTGCAATAATTACTGAATTTATTTTTCTCTATTGCAATACTTACTAGTTTATTGCTTAATACTTTAAAAATTTTCTGTTATGAAAGCATCAAAATATTGAATCGATTTGCTTTTTCTGATTCTCCATCATGTTGCAATAATTACTGAATTCATTTTTCTCTATTGCAATACTTACTAGTTTATTGCCGAATACTTTAAAATTTTCTGTTATGAAAGCATCAAAATATTGAATCGATTTGCTTTTTCTGATTCTATATCACATGTTGTAATAATTACTGAATTCATTTTTTCTCTATTGCAATACTTACTAGTTTATTGCCGAATACTTTAAAATTTTCTATTATCAAAGCATCAAAATAATAAATCGATTTGCTTTTTCTGATTCTCCATCACATGTTGCAATAATTACTGAATTCATTTTTCTCATTTGCAATACTTACTAGTTTATTGCCGAATTCTTTAAAAATTTTCTATTATGAAAGCATCAAAAATAATGAATCGATTTGCTTTTTCTGATTCTCCATCACATGTTGCAATAATTACTGAATTCATTTTTTCTCTATTGCAATACTTACTAGTTTATTGCTTAATATTTTAAAAAATTTTCTATTATCAAAGCATCAAAATAATGAATCGATTTGCTTTTTCTGATTCTCCATCACATGTTGCAATAATTACTGAATTCATTTTTCTCTATTGGCAATATTTACTAGTTTATTGCCAAATACTTTTAAAATTTTCTGTTATCAAAGCATCAAAATATTGAATCGATTTGCTTTTTCTGATTCTCCATCACATGTTGCAATAATTACTGAATTCATTTTTCTCTATTGCAATACTTACTAGTTTATTGCCGAATATTTTAAAATTTTCTGTTATCAAAGCATCAAAATATTGAATCGATTTGCTTTTTCTGATTCTCCATCACATGTTGCAATAATTACTGAATTCATTTTTCTCTATTGCAATACTTACTAGTTTATTGCCGAATACTTTAAAATTTTCTGTTATGAAAGCATCAAAATATTGAATCGATTTGCTTTTTCTGATTCTCCATCACATGTTGCAATAATTACTGAATTCATTTTTCTCTATTGCAATACTTACTAGTTTATTGCCTAATACTTTAAAATTTTCTATTATCAAAGCATCAAAATAATGAATCGATTTGCTTTTTCTGATTCTCCATCACATGTTGCAATAATTACTGAATTCATTTTTCTCTATTGCAATACTTACTAGTTTATTGCCGAATACTTTAAAATTTTCTAGTTATGAAAGCATCAAAATATTGAATCGATTTGCTTTTTCTGATTCTCCGTCACATGTTGCAATAATTACTGAATTCATTTTTCTCTATTGCAATACTTAATAGTTTATTGCCTAATTTTTAAAATTTTCTGTTATGAAAGCATCAAAATATTGAATCGATTTGCTTTTTCTGATTCTCCATCACATGTTGCAATAATTACTGAATTCATTTTTCTCTATTGCAATACTTACTAGTTTATTGCCGAATACTTTAAAATTTTCTGTTATGAAAGCATCAAAATATTGAATCGATTTGCTTTTTCTGATTCTCCATCACATGTTGCAATAATTACTGAATTCATTTTTCTCTATTGCAATACTTACTAGTTTATTGCTTAATTATTTTAAAATTTTCTATTATCAAAGCATCAAAATAATGAATCGATTTGCTTTTTCTGATTCTCCATCACATGTTGCAATAATTACTGAATTCATTTTTCTCTATTGCAATACTTACTAGTTTATTGCCGAATACTTTAAAATTTTCTGTTATCAAAGCATCAAAATATTGAATCGATTTGCTTTTTCTGATTCTCCATCACATGTTGCAATAATTACTGAATTCATTTTTCTCTATTGCAATACTTACTAGTTTATTGCCGAATACTTTAAAATTTTCTGTTATGAAAGCATCAAAATATTGAATCGATTTGCTTTTTTCTGATTCTCCGTCACATGTTGCAATAATTACTGAATTCATTTTTCTCTATTGCAATACTTACTAGTTTATTGCCGAATACTTTTAAAAATTTTCTGTTATGAAAGCATCAAAATATTGAATCGATTTGCTTTTTTCTGATTCTCCGTCACATGTTGCAATAATTACTGAATTCATTTTTCTCTATTGCAATACTTACTAGTTTATTGCCGAATACTTTTAAAATTTTCTGTTATGAAAGCATCAAAATATTGAATCGATTTGCTTTTTCTGATTCCTATATCACATGTTGCAATAATTACTGAATTCATTTTTCTCTATTGCAATACTTACTAGTTTATTGCCGAATACTTTAAAATTTTCTGTTATGAAAGCATCAAAATATTGAATCGATTTGCTTTTTCTGATTCTCCATCACATGTTGCAATAATTACTGAATTCATTTTTCTCTATTGCAATACTTACTAGTTTATTGCTTAATTCTTTAAAAAATTTTCTATTATCAAAGCATCAAAATATTGAATCGATTTGCTTTTTCTGATTCTCCATCACATGTTGCAATAATTACTGAATTCATTTTTCTCTATTGCAATACTTACTAGTTTATTGCCAAATACTTTAAAATTTTCTGTTATGAAAGCATCAAAATATTGAATCGATTTGCTTTTTCTGATTCTCCATCACATGTTGCAATAATTACTGAATTCATTTTTCTCTATTGCAATACTTACTAGTTTATTGCCGAATATTTTAAAATTTTCTGTTATGAAAGCATCAAAATATTGAATCGATTTGCTTTTTCTGATTCTCCGTCACATGTTGCAATAATTACTGAATTCATTTTTCTCTATTGCAATACTTACTAGTTTATTGCCGAATACTTTTAAAATTTTCTGTTATGAAAGCATCAAAATATTGAATCGATTTGCTTTTTCTGATTCTCCGTCACATGTTGCAATAATTACTGAATTCGTTTTTCTCATTGCAATACTTACTAGTTTATTGCCGAATACTTTAAAATTTTCTGTTATGAAAGCATCAAAATATTGAATCGATTTGCTTTTTCTGATTCTCCGTCACATGTTGCAATAATTACTGAATTCATTTTTCTCTATTGCAATACTTACTAGTTTATTGCCGAATACTTTTAAAATTTTCTGTTATGAAAGCATCAAAATATTGAATCGATTTGCTTTTTCTGATTCTACATCACATGTTGTAATAATTACTGAATTCATTTTTCTCTATTGCAATACTTACTAGTTTATTGCCGAATACTTTAAAATTTTCTGTTATGAAAGCATCAAAATAATGAATCGATTTGTTTTTTCTGATTCTCCATCACATGTTGCAATAATTACTGAATTCATTTTTCTCTATTGCAATACTTACTAGTTTATTGCCGAATACTTTAAAATTTTCTGTTATGAAAGCATCAAAATAATGAATCGATTTGCTTTTTCTGATTCTCCATCACATGTTGCAATAATTACTGAATTCATTTTTCTATTGCAATACTTACTAGATTATTCCCTAATATTTTAAAAAATTTTGTTATGAAAGCATCAAAATATTGAATCGATTTGCTTTTTCTGATTCTCCATCACATGTTGCAATAATTACTGAATTCATTTTTCTCTATTGAATAATTACTAGTTTATTACCAAATATTTAAAAATTTTCTGTTATCAAAGCATCAAAATATTGAATCGATTTGCTTTTTCTGATTCTCCATCACATGTTGCAATAATTACTGAATTCATTTTTCTATTGCAATACTCACTAGTTTATTGCCGAATACTTTAAAATTTTCTGTTATGAAAGCATCAAAATATTGAATCGATTTGCTTTTTCTGATTCTCCATCACATGTTGCAATAATTACTGAATTCATTTTTCTCATTGCAATACTTACTAGTTTATTGCCAAATACTTTAAAATTTTCTGTTATCAAAGCATCAAAATATTGAGTCGATTTGCTTTTTCTGATTCTCCATCACATGTTGCAATAATTACTGAATTCATTTTTCTCTATTGCAATACTTACTAGTTTATTGCCGAATACTTTAAAATTTTCTGTTATGAAAAGCATCAAAATATTGAATCGATTTGCTTTTTCTGATTCTCCGTCACATGTTGCAATAATTACTGAATTCATTTTTCTCTATTGCAATACTTACTAGATTATTGCTTAATTTTTTTAAAATTTTCTATTATCAAAGCATCAAAATAATGAATCGATTTGCTTTTTCTGATTCTCCATCACATGTTGCAATAATTACTGAATTCATTTTTCTCTATTGCAATACTTACTAGTTTATTGCCGAATCCCTTAAAATTTTCTGTTATGAAAGCATCAAAATATTGAATCGATTTGTTTTTCTTATTCTCCGTCACATGTTGCAATAATTACTGAATTCATTTTTCTCTATTGCAATACTTACTAGATTATTGCTTAATTTTTTAAAAATTTTCTATTATCAAAGCATCAAAATAATGAATCGATTTGCTTTTTCTGATTCTCCATCACATGTTGCAATAATTACTAAATTCATTTTTCTCTATTGCAATACTTACTAGTTTATTGCCGAATATTTAAAATTTTCTGTTATGAAAGCATCAAAATATTGAATCGATTTGCTTTTTCTGATTCTCCGTCACATGTTGCAATAATTACTGAATTCATTTTTCTCTATTGCAATACTTACTAGTTTATTGCCGAATACTTTAAAATTTTCTGTTATGAAAGCATCAAAATATTGAATCGATTTGCTTTTTCTGATTCTATATCACATGTTGTAATAATTACTGTAAAGTTAGAATTTTCCAGCCGGGGTCAGAGCTTCAGTCTGCCCAGGGCCACAACTTACAAGACATTTGTAAATTACTACGGGACTACGAGTTAGAGAAACGGGAGAGGGATGGGGGAGTTATTACGTATTAAATGGCCACTCAGCCCGAACTCGCCGACCACGCCCCCACACGTTTGCACGTGGGATGGCTGCAGCGATCGAGTGGCGCGGCTAAACGCACTCCAGATTGCTGGGGTCGGGGCTACAAAGGCGTATTGCGGGATGTTAGTGGTGCTATTCTACTACAAATGGTGGACCGCAGATCGAGGAACGCCCAGCGTTGACGCCGGCGTTCACTCCAGACCACGCGGTTTTGTGTGCCAGAGTTTTGGCCGTCTGGCGCACAGGATTGCCCTCGTGCTAACCACCGGTTAGTAATGTTAAGATTATTCAACTACGAATGAGAACACAATCATTTCTAAATACGTTAACATTTTATTCCATATTACCTCGTGTTTCCTACCCCTCGCCTATCCGTTTATTATTTTCTTTAACGCCGACCGTTCGCGTTGAGTGCTCAAAACCAATTAAAATCTGCGCGCAGCTTTCAAGCCTTTCCTTGCGCTCTGCAGATTTCACCACGCGACCAGCAATGCAATTCACCACCGCGAGCTTTCGAGCTGCATGGTTGCATTGCTGATCGCGTGCCCGCCCACTCATTTGAATTTTTGCTTACTATCTAAAGCTAACGACTATGATACCTTTATCTACTTACTTATCTAACAAAACAATCGATAATTCAAATATAAACTTAACGACTATAATCCAATTCATTTCTTTTTTCCATTCACTATCTTACATACTACGAAATATAACCTACTAACCAACTTGCCTTGCTACAAAATATGGCCTACTACCAACCTACTCACTACAAATATATCTTACTACTAACTTACTCACTACAAATATATCTTAATTAACTTACTCACTACAAATATATCTTAATGTAACTTACTCACTACAAATTTCAGTAACCTCGACCGCTATAATGCCAAAAGAAAATGTAAGGTGGGCAAAAGGCCACCTTACACCCCTTACTTCGACGGAGCGACTGTTACGCCCCCGATGAATTGATGGTCACTGTGTATGACCGTTCCCCCCGCCGCAACTCGAAACGGGTTCTCCTGTGCGGCCATCTACGTGTTTCCACCTCCCGCCTCAGGAGTTGGATTACCTCCTCGCTCAGCTCGACGCCAGCAGGGCGTATCCTCCAGTTGACGGGGATCAGCGGCAACATCTCAACGCTTCCACGTCCTCTGCGTCCAGCGCGTCCTCAAGGCTCACCTCCCATCCGTCCAACAGCTCCGCCATGTCTGCCAATAGACGCCTCTCCTCCTCCGTCGACTCGTCTCGACGTTGGTCGCGTTTTCGGCCGCTCCCAACCTGGCTGCGCTCTCTGCGCTGCCGACGCGCGGATGGGCCCTCGGCGCCGTCCGTTGGGATTTCTTCGACTGGCCGGGGCGCGGGTGTCCGGTTCGCGCGCGGGCACTGGTCGTCCTCTTCGTCGTCGCCGACGACGCTTGCGCCTGGACGCCTGGCCTTGATCTGTCGGGCGCTCTGCGCTGGACTGCGACGAGCATGACAGGCGCCGGTTTTCGACCGTGCCCGGCGTATATCGCAACGTGACCCTGGCGGCTGGTTCCGGCGGCTGGTCCCTCTCAACGTCGTCGTCAGTTCGGCGTTGGGGAACAGGATCTGTGGCGGTGTCCTCCTCGGGATTCGCATCTTCCACTCGGACGCTCAGCTGCTCTGCTTCCGCTCCGTCCCGCGCCGCGGTCTCCGGGATGGGGTCCTCGACGGAGGGACAATGCTCCCTGCCGCCTTCCCACCCCCGTGACGGGGATCCATCATCTAGCCTTCGAGGAATGGGGCTTGCAACGCCGCCTTCCTCGGGACTCGCCTCCTCGGCCTCCGAACTCTTCGCCGAAACTTTATGGACACCTCACTGTGCCCTTCCTCCACTTCGTCCCCGCGCCGCGGTCTCCGGGGTGGGGTCCTCGACGGAGGGACAATGCTCCCCTGCCGCCTTCCCACCCCCCGTGACGGGGGAACTGCTGTCCATTTCTGGTGGAAACTCCCTCATCTTCGCTCGCCGTCCACGGCGTCGGCGTCGCCCACCTTGACGGGGCTCCATCCTCTGGACCATCTCCGCGCGCCGGACTTCGGGCTGCCCGGTGGGCGGGGCGGAGATGGCGGCTCCTCCACGAGTGGTGGCGTGGTGCCCCCCCCAGGCACCTGGATATACACCGTCGTGTATCTGGCCTGCACCAGTTGGATAAGGCCGTCCATCCTGGTCGCCACGTTCACCGTCGAGCGGAGGACCGTATGTACACGCCGGGGCGGCGCCCGCTCCTCTTGGCGACGATAGTATTCCCTACCGAGCCTCGGGTCCCTCGGCCTCGGCCGACTCCGCGCCTCTCCTCTGGAGAACGGCTCCGTGCTGTCGCTGCTTGCGTCTTCGACTCGGACTGAGCCTTCGTCGTCGCTACTTATCTCGATGACGTCCTCCATACTGTTACTTCCCTGTAAGTTCAGATTCTTTAGTCTTCTGTTTTTTAATTCGTGTTAATGACCGAAATGGCCCTCTAACTACTGCATTAGTGTTAGCGTTAATAAGGGGCTCTACGGGGAAGTTAGTAGTTGATGAGATGTGTAGATTTGTCAGGGCCTTTGGTTGTCTTCGTCGGGTACAGCGGGGCTCGTTCCTCGTCCCCCCGTTTCCCCGGTCTCATTTTCCGGTATCGTGTCGCTTTCTTCGTCTTCTTGATGGAATGGCTTCAACTGCGCAATGTTGGCCACCCTTCTCTTACGTTCGCCCTCCTTCGCCAGGCGCACCACGTTGGGAGACAGGAACTTAACGACCTTGTAAGGGCCGTCGAATTTGGGCGCTAGTTTCGCCGCGAATCCGTCCGCCGCGTTCGACAATTGATGTTGTCGCAACAGCACCGCCGAACCCAACGTTGGTCTCCAGTCACGCCGTCTCAAGTTATAGTGCCTGCCTTGATCCTTTGATGCTCGCTGTAAGTTACTGCGCACTATGTCGAAAATCTCCTTCATTTTGACTCCTCTGGCCTCGGCTCGGGTCTCTGTGGTCGCCGAACCGGGAGTGACTTCGTCGTATAAAGCGGCGGGTAGGCGTGGCTCCCGCCCTAACATCAGGAATGCTGGAGTGAAGCCCGTGGAGTCGGCCACGCTCGAGTTGACTGCTAGCGTTATCTCCGGCAACAGCTCGTCCCATGAGCTCTGGTGGCCTTCGATGTACTGAGCTATCATAGTCTTCACCGTGCGATTTGTTCTCTCCGTCGGGTTCTCCTGCGGTGTATAAGGCGCTGTGTGCTGGAGTGTCACCCCAAGGGATTCCATAAACGCCTTGAAACTTCTGCTTGTGAATTGTACGCCGTTGTCGCAAACGAACGTCCTGGGCACTCCAAATCGGCTGATTATGCGTTCCCGGAACGCCAGTTGCAGCTGAGCGGTAGTCGCTTTCCTCAACGGCACCAGCTCCACCCATTTGGCAAAAGCGTCGTGGAACACCAACAACATTGTGTTCCCACGTTTGGAACGAGGTAAAGGTCCCACGAAGTCTGCGCACAAGACCGCCATTGGCTCCGCCACCTGTCTGGTGAGCATATGCCCGGCTGGCTTTTGTTGCACGCATTTAAATCTTTGGCACGTCTCGCAACACTTCACGTATTTGGCTGCATCTCTGCTTTCATAACATAAAATTTTAAAGTATTTGGCAATAAACTAGTAAGTATTGCCAAATACTTTAAAATTTTCTGTTATGAAAGAATCAAAATATTGAATCGATTTGCTTTTTCTGATTCTATATCACATGTTGTAATAATTACTGAATTCATTTTTCTCTATTGCAATACTTACTAGTTTATTGCCGAATACTTTAAAATTTTCTGTTATGAAAGCATCAAAATAATGAGTCGATTTGTTTTTTCTGATTCTCCATCACATGTTGAAATAATTACTGAATTCATTTTTCTCTATTGCAATACTTACTAGTTTATTGCCGAATACTTTAAAATTTTCTGTTATGAAAGCATCAAAATAATGAGTCGATTTGCTTTTTCTGATTCTCCATCACATGTTGCAATAATTACTGAATTCATTTTTCTCTATTGCAATACATACTAGATTATTCCCTAATATTTTAAAATTTCTGCTATCAAAGCATCACAATATTGAGTCGATTTGCTTTTTTCTGATTCTCCATCATATGTTGCAATAATTACTGAATTCATTTTTCTCTATTAATATTTACTAGTTTATTACCAAATATTTAAAAATTTTCTGTTATCAAAGCATCAAAATATTGAGTCGATTTGCTTTTTCTGATTGTCCATCATATGCTGCAATAATTACTAAATTCATTTTTCTCTATTGCAATACTCACTAGTTTTTTGCCGAATACTTTAAAATTTTCTGTTATGAAAGCATCAAAATATTGAGTCGATTTGCTTTTTCTGATTCTCCATCACATGTTGCAATAATTACTGAATTCATTTTTTCTCTATTGCAATACTTACTAGTTTATTGCCGAATACTTTAAAATTTTCTGTTATCAAAGCATCACAATATTGAGTCGATTTGCTTTTTCTGATTCTCCATCACATGTTGAAATAATTACTGAATTCATTTTCTCTATTGCAATACTTACTAGTTTATTGCCGAATACTTTAAAATTTTCTGTTATGAAAGCATCAAAATATTGAATCGATTTGCTTTTTCTGATTCTCCGTCACATGTTGCAATAATTACTGAATTCATTTTCTCTATTGCAATACTTACTAGATTATTGCTTAATTTTTTAAAATTTTCTTTTATCAAAGCATCAAAATAATGAATCGATTTGCTTTTTCTGATTCTCCATCACATGTTGCAATAATTACTGAATTCATTTTTTCTCTATTGCAATACTTACTAGTTTATTTGCCGAATCCCTAAAATTTTCTGTTATGAAAGCATCAAAATATTGAATCGATTTGTTTTTCTTATTCTCCGTCACATGTTGCAATAATTACTGAATTCATTTTTCTCTATTGCAATACTTACTAGATTATTGTAATTTTTTTAAAAATTTTCTATTATCAAAGCATCAAAATAATGAATCGATTTGCTTTTTTCTGATTCTCCATCACATGTTGCAATAATTACTAAATTCATTTTTCTCTATTGCAATACTTACTAGTTTATTGCCGAATACTTTAAAATTTTCTGTTATGAAAGCATCAAAATATTGAATCGATTTGCTTTTTCTGATTCTCCGTCACATGTTGCAATAATTACTGAATTCATTTTCTCTATTGCAATACTTACTAGTTTATTGCCGAATACTTTAAAATTTTCTGTTATGAAAGCATCAAAATATTGAATCGATTTGCTTTTTCTGATTCTATATCACATGTTGTAATAATTACTGTAAAGTTAGAATTTTTCCAGCCGGGGTCCGAGCTTCCAGTCTGCCCAGGGCCACAACTTACAAAACATTTGTAAATTACTACGGGACTACGAGTTAGAGAAACGGGAGAGGATGGGGAGTTATTACGTATTAAATGGCCACTCAGCCCGAACTCGCCGACCACGCCCCACACGTTTGCACGTGGGATGGCTGCAGCGATCGAGTGGCGCGGCTAAACGCACTCCAGATTGCTGGGGTCCGGGGCTACAAAGGCGTATTGCGGGATGTTAGTGGGGCTATTCTACTACAAATGGTGGACCGCGGATCGAGGAACGCCAAGCGTTGACGCCGGCGTTCACTCCAGACCACGCGGTTTTGTGTGCCAGAGTTTTGGCCGTCTGGCGCACAGGATTGCCCTCGTGCTAACCACCGGTTAGTAATGTTAAGATTATTGGTGGGTTATTATTACCAAATCAACTACGAATGAGAACACAATCATTTCTAAATACGTTAACATTTTATTCCATATTACCTCGTGTTTCGTACCCCCTCGCCTATCCGTTTATTATTTTCTTTAACGCCGACCGTTCGCGTTGAGTGCTCAAAACCAATTAAAATCTGCGCGCAGCTTTCAAGCCTTTCCTTGCGCTCTGCAGATTTCACCACGCGACCAGCAATGCAATTCACCACCGCGAGCTTTCGAGCTGCATGGTTGCATTGCTGATCGCGTGCCTGCCCACTCATTTGAATTTTGCTTACTATCTAAAGCTAACGACTATGATACCTTTATCTACTTACTTATCTAACAAAACAATCGATAATTCAAATATAAACTTAACGACTATAATCCAATTCATTTCTTTTTCCATTCACTATCTTACATACTACGAAATATAACCTACTAACCAACTTACTTGCTACAAAATATGGCCTACTACCAACCTACTCACTACAAATATATCTTACTACTAACTTACTCACTACAAATATATCTTAATGCTAACTTACTCACTACAAATATATCTTAATGCTAACTTACTCACTACAAATTTCAGTAACCTCGACCGCTATAATGCCAAAATGTAAAGGTGGGCAAAGGCCACCTACACCCCCCTTACTTCGACGGAGCGACTGTTACGCCCCCGATGAATTGATGGTCACTGTGTATGACCCGTTCCCCCGCCGCAACTCGGAAACGGGTTCTCCTGTGCGGCCATCTACGTGTTTCCACCTCCCGCCTCAGGAGTTGGATTACCTCCTCGCTCAGCTCGACGCCAGCAGGGGCGTATCCTCCAGTTGACGGGGATCAGCGGCAACATCCTCAACGCTTCCACGTCCTCTGCGTCCAGCGCTCCTCGAGGCTCACCTCCCATCCGTCCAACAGCTCCGCCATGTCTGCCAATAGACGCCTCTCCTCCTCCGTCGACTCGTCTCGACGTTGGTCGCGTTTCCGGCCGCTCCCAACCTGGCTGCGCTCTCTGCGCTGCCGACGCGCGATGGGCCCTCGGCGCCGTCCGTTAGATTTCTTCGACTGGCCGGGGCGCGGGTGTCCGGTTCGCGCGCGGGCACTGGTCGTCCTCTTCGTCGTCGCCGACGACGCTTGCGCCTGGACGCCTGGCCTTGATCTGTCGGGCGCTCTGCGCTGGACTGCGACGAGCATGACAGGCGCCGGTTTTCGACCGTGCCCGGCGTATATCGCAACGTGACCCTGGCGGCTGGTTCCGGCGGCTGGTCCCTCTCAACGTCGTCGTCAGTTCGGCGTTGGGGAACAGGATCCGTGGCGGTGTCCTCCTCGGGATTCGCATCTTCCACTCGGACGCTCAGCTGCTCTGCTTCCGCTCCGTCCCGCGCCGCGGTCTCCGGGATGGGGTCCTCGACGGAGGGACAATGCTCCCTGCCGCCTTCCCACCCCGTGACGGGGATCCATCATCAGCCTTCGAGGAATGGGGCTTGCAACGCCGCCTTCCCTCGGGACTCACCTCCTCGGCCTCAGAACTCTTCGCCGAAACTTATGGACACCTCACTGTGCCCTTCCTCCACTTCGTCCCGCGCCGCGGTCTCCGGGGTGGGGTCCTCGACGGGAGGGGACAATGCTCCCTGCCGCCTTCCCACCCCCGTGACGGGGATCTGCTGTCCATTTCTGGTGGAAACTCCTCATCTTCGCTCGCCGTCCACGGCGTCGGCGTCGCCCACCTTGACGGGGCTCCATCCTCTGTACATCTCCGCGCGCCGGACTTCCGGGCTGCCCGGTGGGCGGGGCGGAGATGGCGGCTCCTCCACGAGTGGTGGCGTGGTGCCCCCTAGGCACCTGGATATACACCGTCGTGTATCTGGCCTGCACCAGTTGGATAAGGCCGTCCATCCTGGTCGCCACGTTCACCCGTCGAGCGGAGGACCGTAGATAGACGCCGGGGCGGCGCCCGCTCCTCTTGGCGACGGTAGTATTCCCTACCGAGCCTCGGGTCCCTCGGCCTCGGAGCCGACTCCGCGCCTCTCCTCTGGAGAACGGCTCCGTGCTGTCGCTGCTTGGTCTTCGACTCGGACTGAGCCTTCGTCGTCGCTACTTATCTCGATGACGTCCTCCATACTGTTACTTCCCTGTAAGTTCAGATTCTTTAGTCTTCTGTTTTTATTCGTGTTAATGACCGAAATGGCCCTCTAACTACTGCATTAGTGTTAGCGTTAATAAGGGGCTCTACGGGGAAGTTAGTAGTTGATGAGATGTGTAGATTTGTCAGGGCCTTTGGTTTGTCTTCGTCGGGTACAGCGGGGCTCGTTCCTCGTCCCCGTTTCCCCCGGTCTCATTTTCCGGTATCGTGTCGCTTTCTTCGTCTTCTTGATGGAATGGCTTCAACTGCGCAATGTTGGCCACCCTTCTCTTACGTTCGCCCTCCTTCGCCAGGCGCACCACGTTGGGAGACAGGAACTTAACGACCTTGTAAGGGCCGTCGAATTTGGGCGCTAGTTTCGCCGCGAATCCGTCCGCCGCGTTCGACAATTGATGTTGTCGCAACAGCACCGCCGAACCCAACGTTAGGTCTCCAGTCACGCCGTCTCAAGTTATAGTGCCTGCCTTGATCCTTTGATGCTCGCTGTAAGTTACTGCGCACTATGTCGAAAATCTCCTTCGATTGACTCAACTCGGCCTCGGCTCGGGCTCTGTGGTCGCCGAACCGGGATGACTTCGTCGTATAAAGCGGCGGGTAGGCGTGGCTCCGCCCTAACATCAGGAATGCTGGGTGAAGCCCGTGGAGTCGGCCACGCTCGAGTTGACTGCTAGCGTTATCTCCGGCAACAGTTGTCCCATGAGCTCTGGTGGCCTTCGATGTAGCTGAGCTATCATAGTCTTCACCGACGATTTGTTCTCCGTCGGGTTCTCCTGCGGTGTATAAGGCGCTGTGTGACAGGAGTGTCACCCCAAAGGATTCCATAAACGCCTGAAACTTCTGCTTGTGAATTGTACGCCGTTGTTCGCAAACGAGACGTCCCCAGCCCTCCAAATCAGCTGATTCTGCGTTCCCGGACCGCGGTTGCAGCTGAGCGGTAGTCGCTTTCCCTCAACGGCACCAGCTCCACCCATTTGGCAAAGCGTCGTGCGAACACCAACAACATTGTGAGTTCCACGTTTGGAACAGAGGGTAAAGGTCCCACGGAAGTCTGCGCACAAGACACCATTGGCTCCGCACACCTGTCTGGTGACATATGCCCGGCTTGCTTTTGTTGCACGTTCATTTAAATCTTGTGCACGTCTGCAGACACTCACGGCTTTGGCTGCATCTCTGGAACATGCCCGGCCAATAGTACCTTGCTGGAAGATCGTGCCGCCGTTCCTCCTCACTCCTTACGTTCCGGCATTGGGAGCGATAAACGTGTCACTCCCTCATCACTCTGCCCCTAAACTGCCTCGGGACGTAGAGCTTCCATGGGATGAACTCTTCCTCGTCTATCCGATGGCCTAGGTCTGAACACAACGCCCATTTTCTTCCACATGGTCTCTGTACTGTTCTCTTTCCTTTTGCAATCCTTTCACGCATCCTTGCTATAAACGCCAGCAAGGAGGGGATTTTCTCCATCAGCCGTTGCTCACCGCTGTCGATGGGCTGCCAGGCAATGTGTCGGCCACTACGTTTAAGCTCCCTCGGCGATACCGGTAATGTGTCGAACTGATATTGATGTGTAATCTGGGGCGCCCAAATTCAGTGATCCACCGTGGGACTTTCTATGGAGTTGAGCCATTTCAGCGCTGGGGATGACAACCCGTGACGACGTCGAATCTGTAACCTCCAGGTAGCATCGCATCTTTCGGATCGCCCATACGAGTTGCGAGGGCACTCCTTCTCCGTTGCCCAGTTTTAGCTCCGCCCCTCAGTAACTGTTCGCTGCGTAGGCTATCACTGCTCCCGCCTCGTCAACTTCCCTGGTGTGTCAGCACAAGTACCGGAGGCTTTCGGAGTCGCTGGCGCCGGTCTGCAGCACGAATTCTTCGAGAAGTCGGGATAGGCCAGAATAAATAGCGCGGTCGTCAAACTCTCCTTGAGTTCTGTAACGCCTCCTGTGCCCTCACTCCAGGTCCACTTCTATTCTTCTTCACAGCTTCGTCATCGGTTGTAATTAGCGACGCGAAGGTACAAAACAGCCGATACCACGATGCCATTCCCCAGGGTATTGCAACTCCTTTTTAGACACGAAGGCGATGGAGGGCTCTGAATCGCCCTCAACCTCGCGGGATAGTGCAAACTTCTCTCCAGCTTATCACATGGCCACAGCACACACCCTCCCGGAAAGAAACTGCATTTCCTTCGTTGAGTCTTAGAGGGCTGCTCGCAAACGTCCGCCGGAAACTTCCCCTTCAGGGTTGGCCACGTGTTGCTCCCTTCGTCGCTCCGATGACTACTATATCGTCGTGAGATATGCAAACGCGTGAGGCTCACAGTGTCGGGCCGTCCGATGATCAGTCCAATGCCCTCTGGAATGTCGCTGCTCCCGCCGAATGCAGACCGAATGGCATGACTCGCCATTGGAACAATACTCCGCCTGGCAATGTAAACGTCGTGGCGTCGCTGCCATTCAAAGCCGCCATTGGGATCTGCCCAGTAATCGCTCTTTTTAGATCCAGCGTAGATATAAATCGTGCGTGTCGTGTTTCTCCAAAATGTGAAGAATCCGTGGAACAGGGATACGCGTCCGGGACCGAGTTGGCGTTGAGCTTTGTCGATAACCTACGCACACGCGCCAATCCCCAGCCTTTTCTTGACCAAGAATTGTGGTGCGCTGTGGGGCTCTTCGACGGTTCAACGCTCCAGCTTGAAGCAGCTTCGTTCATCTGAAATTATTGATCACCTTTTGCATAGCCGATTTTTAGGTGTACCTTGCTTCAAAGCGTTTGTCGTCCTCATCTGATGCTATGCTCGGCGATGTGCGTTACGCTTGAGGTCTCAAGAACAATGCCAACTTCATGCCTGAGGAACTTCCTGTAAGCCTTTTCTTCTAAATCATCTCTCGGGCCACTTTATTAGGTTGTAAGTGGATCGTTCATTCCGTACTTCGCCCTCCTTCAGCTGCTTCTTGCTCCTAACTCATCTCGGCCACTCTTACTATTGGCGTGGATCGTTATATCCTCCGTATTCGCTTCGTTGCTCTCCTGCCGGTGGCCGCCCTCGGGCTCACCTTCCTTCTCTACCTTGACTGATTTGAACCCGGGCGCACCTCCCACCCTCGGTCCGCTCCTCAAGTAAGTCTCGGTCAGTTTTTAGCAATCCTCGTGTGAGGCTCGTAGCTCCTTTTTGTCTTTCACTTAGTTTGCTTTTCCTTCTTTTCTGTTTCTCCTTGTCGCTGGGAGACGCCCTCTGCGCCTCTCCTTCGGCGT
>NW_025318753.1:0-288 GCF_018153725.1 Drosophila mojavensis | reverse complement strand
GCTCACATCTGTCTCTACCATCTTCTGTGATGCTTAGTGCTGATCCATCACAATCCTGATCTGCGACTTCAATCTTGGTAATGTTGTTTCCTTATCGTCCGTTTGGCATTTTCAGTCCTTACTAACAAAATTGGTAGTTTCCAGTAGCCGATCGGGAAGTCATTCTTGACTTCGACCGTTACTGACGCGACGATCTTCCACTTTACTCGGAGCGGGTTCTCTCCTTTACTTCCGCTTTTAATTGCGCCGCCTGCCTCTTCTGAGGGCGCCTGGCTGCTTCGAGCTGTC
>NW_025318752.1:0-1097 GCF_018153725.1 Drosophila mojavensis | reverse complement strand
CTCGACTTGGCCTGGGTCCAGCACATCCTGTGAGCATCATCCGGCTAGTTGCCTCCGCCGACTGCGTCGCCACCGGCGTCTCCGTCCGCCCTTCAACTTGTCCTCCAGATCGGGAACAGATGTCTTTGCGCGGAAAGAGTTGTTCTGCCGCGCCTCCCCCGTAACCCAGACCCCATCGGTCTCCACCATCTAGCCTTCCTTCCTTGTTCTCTCTGTTGACTCCTCACGTTCTCGAACTCCGCGGCCATCTGGGTCAGCTGCGTTAGAGACGAGGTTCGTGCCTCCGTACGGCTACCAATCTGTATTCCGGGATGCGTTCTCGTAGGCCCCTGTTCAATTCGGGCCGGGTAGGACATCACAGCCTGACGCGTCAATAGACGCAACTCAATCAAGTAGTCCTTGAAGGGTTCGCCTTCCGCTGCCGGCGCGCCCGGATCTGGTCCTCCAAACGCTCGAGGTATTGGGGGAGGTAAGAAGGAAGTCCAAGAACTCCTTCTTAAATTCCAACCAGGGCACATCCTCTTCGCAGCCCACTGGTCCGGGAACCACTTGAGCGCCTTATTCTGCCAACACCTCAGCTTAGTGCCCTCGGCATCCTGTCCCAACTCGATCCACAAGTTATGGCTCGCTCTTCGGGGATCTCCGATGAACCGAGGATCAATCGGCAAATCGCTCTTCATTCCCCGCCTGACTTGCTCGGCATTAATACGGCGGGGTGCCTCTCTGAGTGGCGGTGAGAACACTGAATTGGCGCCTCCAGCACTCATCTCTGCCTCCATTGCCAGGTCCTTCTGACTTTTCGTCCCTCGGCTCCCAAGCCACTTCTGCTCGCCGTCGGTACACTTCACACAGCCTCAGCAGCGCCGTCCCGAGCAAGACCAACTCTCCCTGGATCTTTCGTAGGTCGGGCTCTGACTTTTGGTATGCTGGCTGCCATACTCGACCTCCAACGCCTCCCAGAAAGCATTCACTTCCCATTCAGTCAGTCGCCCTTTGACTTCCGCCGAATGCTTCCACCGCCCTGGATTAATGGGTTGACAATCTCTTTCAACCCAAATCTTCCACATGACCCTCGTCGTCCAAGGCCGAGATCTCGT
>NW_025318751.1:0-1427 GCF_018153725.1 Drosophila mojavensis | reverse complement strand
AAAATTTCCTTTTTTCTTTTTTATATTCTTCCCCTCAAGCTCTCCTCCTTTTTTCCTTTTCTTTTCTCCTTTTTTTTCTTTCTTTTCAAATAGAGACGATACTTTCTTCTTAATTTTCTTTTATGTTCAAATTTTCCTTATGTTATACAATTCTGTTTATCTTAATCTATTTTTATGTTACATTTATTCTAGTTTTGGTTTTACTTTTCTCTTATTCAATTTAATCTATTTTACTCTCTCTTATCTTATTTCTTCTTAATGTACTTCCTTTTATTTCTTTCTTTTTATTTTCTCAATTCACTGTATTTCTCTTTCTTTGCCTTTCGCATCGCTTTTATGTTTTTATTTTGCTTTCTTTTATTATTTCTTAATCTCTTGCTTTATCTCAGCTTTTCTTTTTATTTCCTTTGTTTTTTTTCGTTTCGTTTTCTTTATTTCTCTTAATCTATTTTGTTCTTATTTCGTTTTTCTTTTATTCTCTTAATCTATTTACATTTTATTTTCCTTTTCTTTATTGCTCTTAACTCTTTTTTTTTATTTCTCCTTATATTTCTTGATATGCTTCTAGGTTTATTTTTCTGTTTTTTTCTTTACTTTTTGTTTTAATTATATTCATTTGTTATTCCTTTTTTCTTATCTTTCGCTTTCCGTTTTCCCCGATTTCTTTTATTTCCTATCCGCTTATTTCGTTCTACCTTTTCTCATCTACTTCTACCTTGTTCCTCTTTACGCCCTAGTTCAACTGACTTCGTTTCATTTCACTTCATGACCTACTTCTTTTGACCCCACTGGTTGTCGTCTCTCTTCATTTCAACTTCTCATAGACCGTTGATTGTCATGCACTCTAAATCTATCCCATTTATTTATTGTATATCATGAATTATTTATTTTTTTACCTGTTGATGAACTATTACCAATTTATGTATTTATTCATTTGTTAGTTTTATAATTTTCATTTATTAACAACTTTTATTTATTTATAAATTTTGTTTATTTATAAATTTTTTTTTTTTTATGATTTTTGTTGTATTTATGGATTTTATTTATTACAGATTTTTTTTATTTATAAATTTTTTTATTTATAAATTTTATGTATTTATAAATTTTATTTGTTTATAGATTTTTTGATTTGTATAAGTTTTACGTATTTACAAACTTTTATGTAGTTTAGTTGTTATTTATGTATAAATTTTTGTTCATTTATAAATTGTATTGATTTGATTTACTTTAATTTTTATTCATTTAATATTTATTTATTTATTTATTAGTATTGATTAAGTCTCGCTTATTATTTGTTCACAATTCACTTTATTTTATATCGACTGCGGCCCACTGTCACTCTGTTTTCAACTATTAGCCTCGTGTCATATGCAGCAATCACACATGCATTCTCTTTCACACGCACAAGCTCATCATGTCAAAATTCA
>NW_025318750.1:0-1675 GCF_018153725.1 Drosophila mojavensis | reverse complement strand
TTTCGCCTATGCACAAAATTCTTCACCTCCCTCTCGCCAAGTACCCCTTCACTATTCATAGCTGACGGCAGATATAAAATTGTCATAGGAGAGAGTGAATAAGCAAAACGTTTAATAAAGCTTATCATGTATATGTATATATATATGTGCATGTAAAATTATGGGTGAACATCTGAATGCATAGACAATGCGCACATATAGCAGGCGCGGCCATATATATATGGCTGGACATACATAAGCATACACATATCTATGCACGTTATATGTGTGCTAATACCCCTTGCCACTTAATCTCCTCACTTACTCTCGTTTTACACTCTACCACACCTCTCCGCCGCCTCTCTCTCCGCGTGATTCGGTACGTTCGCGACGCTTACCCGGCAAGGTGATATGCTTATGCATATGCAGAATTTCGATTTACGCCGGGTGTAATATTTGCAGGCGCGCACTGTAAATTTTTCTTCTTTCACTTTGACACTTCTTTGAAATTTTTGCCCCGACCCCGTGGCTTGTCGTGGCATATTCGCTTTAAATTCACGCTTTTCGCGAATGTTCTTAGTTTCCTCCTTTTATTCACTATTATTTCCACTACTTGTCCACATTAATCAAGTCACCAACAATTTTAAACATAACCTCTTATTTGGGTGGGTATGCTGGCGGATTTACGCCGCCCGTATACCACACTCTTCTAGCCCTCGTGCAGGTCCCTGCTCATGCCACTTGTAAAGTTAGAATTTTCCAGCCGGGGCTGGAGCTTCAGTCCGCCCAGGGCCATGTAACTTACAAGACATTTCGTAACCATACGGGACTACGAGTTAGAAACGGGAGAGGATGGGGGAGTTATTACGGTATTAAATGGCCACCAGCTGAACTGCCGAACATGCCCCCACACGCTTGTACGGATGGCTGCAGCGGATCGAGGGCGGGGCTAAACGCACCCAGATTGCCGGGGTCGGGGGCAGAGGTGTATGCGTGCGGGATGTTAGTGGGGTTATTCTAATTACAAATGGTGGGACCGGGACGAGGAACGCCCAGCGTTGGACGCCGCATGGCGTTCACCCAGACCACGCGGTTTGTGTGCTAGAGTTTTGGCCGTCAGGCGCAGGGCAAGGATTGCTCCCCGTGCAACTAAGCAACGGTTAGTGTTAAGATTATAGGTGGTTATTATTACCAAATCAACTACGAATGAGAACACAATCATTTCTAAATACGTTAACATTTTTATTCCATATTACCTCTCGTGCTTCCTACCCCTCGCCTATCCGTTTATTATTTTCTTTAACGACCGTTCGCGTTGGAGTGCCTCAAAACCAATTCAAAATCTGCAGCTTTCAAGCCTTTCCTTGCGCCTGCAGATTTCAGCACCACGCGACCAGTAATGCAATCACCACCACCGCGAGCTTCGAGCTGCATGGTTGCATTGCTGATCGCGCCCGCCCACTCATTTTTTGAATTTTGCTTACTATCTAAAAGTTAACTGATCATACTTTTATCTACTTCATTACTTATCAATTGAAACAACGATAATTCAAATATAAACTAACGATCATAACTAATTCATTTCTTTTTTCCATTCACTATCTTTAAGCATGCACGTTTAAATAAAATCATTCAACCAACTTGCATTAAGTTACAAAAATATGGCTCACTACCAACCTTACTCTCACTACAAATA
>NW_025318749.1:0-25962 GCF_018153725.1 Drosophila mojavensis | reverse complement strand
CTTTCTGATTCTCTATCACATGTTGCAATAATTACTGAATTCATTTTTCTATTGCAATACTTACTAGTTTATTGCTTAATTATTTTAAAAATTTTCTGTTATCAAAGCATCAAAATATTGAATCGATTTGCTTTTTCTGATTCTCCATCACATGTTGCAATAATTACTGAATTCATTTTTCTCTATTGCAATACTTACTAGATTATTGCATAATAATTTTAAAATTTTCTATTATGAAAGCATCAAAATATTGAATCGATTTGCTTTTTCTGATTCTACATCACATGTTGCAATAATTACTGAATTCATTTTTCTCTATTGCAATACTTACTAGATTATTGCCGAATACTTTAAAAATTTTCTGTTATGAAAGCATCAAAATATTGAATCGATTTGCTTTTTCTGATTCTCCATCACATGTTGCAATAATTACTGAATTCATTTTTCTCTATTGCAATACTTACTAGTTTATTGCCGAATACTTTAAAATTTTCTGTTATGAAAGCATCAAAATATTGAATCGATTTGCTTTTTTCTGATTCTCCATCATCACATGTTGCAATAATTACTGAATTCATTTTTCTCTATTGCAATACTTACTAGTTTATTGCCTAATACTTTAAAATTTTCTGTTATGAAAGCATCAAAATATTGAATCGATTTGCTTTTTCTGATTCTCCATCACATGTTGCAATAATTACTGAATTCATTTTTCTATATTGCAATACTTACTAGTTTATTGCCGAATACTTTAAAATTTTCTGTTATGAAAGCATCAAAATAATGAATCGATTTGCTTTTTCTGATTCTCCATCACATGTTGCAATAATTACTGAATTCATTTTTCTCTATTGCAATACTTACTAGTTTATTGCCTAATACTTTAAAATTTTCTGTTATGAAAGCATCAAAATATTGAATCGATTTGCTTTTTTTGATTCTCCATCACATGTTGCAATAATTACTGAATTCATTTTTCTCTATTGCAATACTTACTAGTTTATTGCCGAATACTTTAAAATTTTCTGTTATGAAAGCATCAAAATATTGAATCGATTTGCTTTTTCTGATTCTCCATCACATGTTGCAATAATTACTGAATTCATTTTTCTCTATTGCAATACTTACTAGTTTATTGCCGAATACTTTTAAAATTTTCTGTTATCAAAGCATCAAAATATTGAATCGATTTGCTTTTTTTGGATTCTCCATCACATGTTGCAATAATTACTGAATTCATTTTTCTCCATTGCAATACTTACTAGTTTATTGCCGAATACTTTTAAAATTTTCTGTTATGAAAGCATCAAAATATTGAATCGATTTGCTTTTTCTGATTCTCCGTCACATGTTGCAATAATTACTGAATTCATTTTTCTCTATTGCAATACTTACTAGTTTATTGCCGAATACTTTAAAAATTTTCTATTATCAAAGCATCAAAATATTGAATCGATTTGTTTTTTCTGATTCTCCATCACATGTTGCAATAATTACTGAATTCATTTTTCTATTGCAATACTTACTAGTTTATTGCCGAATACTTTAAAATTTTCTGTTATGAAAGCATCAAAATATTGAATCGATTTGCTTTTTCTGATTCTCCATCACATGTTGCAATAATTACTGAATTCATTTTTCTCTATTGCAATACTTACTAGTTTATTGCCGAATACTTTAAAATTTTCTGTTATGAAAGCATAAAAATATTGAATCGATTTGCTTTTTCTGATTCTCCATCACATGTTGCAATAATTACTGAATTCATTTTTCTCTATTGCAATACTTACTAGTTTATTGCTTAATTTTTTAAAATTTTCTATTATGAAAGCATCAAAATAATGAATCGATTTGCTTTTTCTGATTCTCCATCACATGTTGCAATAATTACTGAATTCATTTTTCTCTATTGCAATACTTACTAGTTTATTGCCTAATACTTTAAAATTTTCTGTTATGAAAGCATCAAAATATTGAATCGATTTGCTTTTTCTGATTCTCCATCACATGTTGCAATAATTACTGAATTCATTTTTCTTATTGCAATACTTACTAGTTTATTGCTTAATTCTTTAAAATTTTCTGTTATGAAAGCATCAAAATATTGAATCGATTTGCTTTTTCTGATTCTCCATCACATGTTGCAATAATTACTGAATTCATTTTTCTCTATTGCAATACTTACTAGTTTATTGCCGAATACTTTAAAATTTTCTGTTATGAAAGCATCAAAATATTGAATCGATTTGCTTTTTCTGATTCTCCATCACATGTTGCAATAATTACTGAATTCATTTTTCTCTATTGCAATACTTACTAGTTTATTGCCGAATACTTTAAAATTTTCTGTTATGAAAGCATCAAAATATTGAATCGATTTGCTTTTTCTGATTCTCCATCACATGTTGCAATAATTACTGAATTCATTTTTCTCTATTGCAATACTTACTAGTTTATTGCTTAATATTTTTAAAATTTTTCTATTATGAAAGCATCAAAATAATGAATCGATTTGCTTTTTCTGATTCTCCATCACATGTTGCAATAATTACTGAATTCATTTTTCTCTATTGCAATACTTACTAGTTTATTGCCGAATACTTTAAAATTTTCTGTTATGAAAGCATCAAAATATTGAATCGATTTGCTTTTTCTGATTCTCCATCACATGTTGCAATAATTACTGAATTCATTTTTCTCTATTGCAATACTTACTAGTTTATTGCCGAATACTTTAAAATTTTTCTGTTATGAAAGCATCAAAATATTGAATCGATTTGCTTTTTCTGATTCTCCATCACATGTTGCAATAATTACTGAATTCATTTTTCTCTATTGCAATACTTACTAGTTTATTGCCGAATACTTTAAAATTTTCTGTTATGAAAGCATCAAAATATTGAATCGATTTGCTTTTTCTGATTCTCCATCACATGTTGCAATAATTACTGAATTCATTTTTCTCTATTGCAATACTTACTAGTTTATTGCCAGAATACTTTAAAATTTTCTGTTATGAAAGCATCAAAATATTGAATCGATTTGCTTTTTCTGATTCTCCATCACATGTTGAAATAATTACTGAATTCATTTTTCTCTATTGCAATACTTACTAGTTTATTGCCGAATACTTTAAAATTTTTCTTTATGAAAGCATCAAAATATTGAATCGATTTGCTTTTTCTGATTCTCCATCACATGTTGCAATAATTACTGAATTCATTTTTCTCTATTGCAATACTTACTAGTTTATTGCTTAATTTTTTAAAAATTTTCTATTATCAAAGCATCAAAATATTGAATCGATTTGCTTTTTCTGATTCTCCATCACATGTTGCAATAATTACTGAATTCATTTTTCTCTATTGCAATACTTACTAGATTATTGCTTAATTATTTTAAAATTTTCTATTATGAAAGCATCAAAATATTGAATCGATTTGCTTTTTCTGATTCTCCATCACATGTTGCAATAATTACTGAATTCATTTTTCTCTATTGCAATACTTACTAGTTTATTGCCGAATACTTTTAAAATTTTCTTTTATGAAAGCATCAAAATATTGAATCGATTTGCTTTTTCTGATTCTCCATCACATGTTGCAATAATTACTGAATTCATTTTTCTCTATTGCAATACTTACTAGTTTATTGCCGAATACTTTAAAATTTTCTGTTATGAAAGCATCAAAATATTGAATCGATTTGCTTTTTCTGATTCTCCATCACATGTTGCAATAATTACTGAATTCATTTTTCTCTATTGCAATACTTACTAGTTTATTGCCGAATACTTTAAAATTTTCTGTTATGAAAGCATCAAAATATTGAATCGATTTGCTTTTTCTGATTCTCCATCACATGTTGCAATAATTACTGAATTCATTTTTCTCTATTGCAATACTTACTAGTTTATTGCCGAATATATTTAAAATTTTCTGTTATCAAAGCATCAAAATATTGAATCGATTTTGCTTTTTCTGATTCTCCATCACATGCTGCAATAATTACTGAATTCATTTTTTTCTATTGCAATACTTACTACTAGTTTATTGCCGAATTCTTTAAAATTTTCTGTTATCAAAGCATCAAAATATTGAATCGATTTGCTTTTTCTGATTCTCCATCACATGTTGCAATAATTACTGAATTCATTTTTCTCTATTGCAATACTTACTAGTTTATTGCCGAATACTTTAAAATTTTCTGTTATGAAAGCATCAAAATATTGAATCGATTTGCTTTTTCTGATTCTCCATCACATGTTGCAATAATTACTGAATTCATTTTTCTCTATTGCAATACTTACTAGTTTATTGCCTAATTATTTTAAAATTTTCTGTTATCAAAGCATCAAAATAATGAATCGATTTGCTTTTTCTGATTCTCCATCACATGTTGCAATAATTACTGAATTCATTTTTCTCTATTGCAATACTTACTAGTTTATTGCCGAATACTTTTTAAAATTTTCTGTTATCAAAGCATCAAAATATTGAATCGATTTGCTTTTTCTGATTCTCCATCACATGTTGCAATAATTACTGAATTCATTTTTTTCTATTGCAATACTTACTAGTTTATTGCCGAATATTTTAAAATTTTCTGTTATGAAAGCATCAAAATATTGAATCGATTTGCTTTTTCTGATTCTCCATCACATGTTGCAATAATTACTGAATTCATTTTTCTCTATTGCAATACTTACTAGTTTATTGCTTAATTTTTTTAAAATTTTCTGTTATCAAAGCATCAAAATATTGAATCGATTTGCTTTTTCTGATTCTCCATCACATGTTGCAATAATTACTGAATTCATTTTTCTCTATTGCAATACTTACTAGTTTATTGCAGAATACTTTAAAATTTTCTGTTATGAAAGCATCAAAATATTGAATCGATTTGCTTTTTCTGATTCTCCATCACATGTTGCAATAATTACTGAATTCATTTTTCTCTATTGCAATACTTACTAGTTTATTGCCGAATATTTTAAAATTTTCTGTTATCAAAGCATCAAAATATTGAATCGATTTGCTTTTTCTGATTCTCCATCACATGTTGCAATAATTACTGAATTCATTTTTCTCTATTGCAATACTTACTAGTTTATTGCCGAATAATTTAAAATTTTCTGTTATCAAAGCATCAAAATATTGAATCGATTTGCTTTTTCTGATTCTCCATCACATGTTGCAATAATTACTGAATTCATTTTTTCTCTATTGCAATACTTACTAGTTTATTGCTTAATTTTTTAAAAATTTTCTATTATCAAAGCATCAAAATAATGAATCGATTTGCTTTTTCTGATTCTCCATCACATGTTGCAATAATTACTGAATTCATTTTTCTCTATTGCAATACTTACTAGTTTATTGCCGAATACTTTAAAATTTTCTGTTATGAAAGCATCAAAATATTGAATCGATTTGCTTTTTCTGATTCTCCATCACATGTTGCAATAATTACTGAATTCATTTTTCTCTATTGCAATACTTACTAGTTTATTGCCGAATACTTTAAAATTTTTCTGTTATCAAAGCATCAAAATATTGAATCGATTTGCTTTTTCTGATTCTCCATCACATGTTGCAATAATTACTGAATTCATTTTTCTCTATTGCAATACTTACTAGTTTATTGCCGAATTTTTTAAAATTTTCTGTTATGAAAGCATCAAAATATTGAATCGATTTGCTTTTTCTGATTCTCCATCACATGTTGCAATAATTACTGAATTCATTTTTCTCTATTGCAATACTTACTAGTTTATTGCTGAATTTTTTAAAATTTTCTGTTATGAAAGCATCAAAATATATTGAATCGATTTGCTTTTTCTGATTCTCCATCACATGTTGCAATAATTACTGAATTCATTTTTTCTCTATTGCAATACTTACTAGTTTATTGCTTAATTATTTTAAATTTTTCTGTTATCAAAGCATCAAAATATTGAATCGATTTGCTTTTTCTGATTCTCCATCACATGTTGCAATAATTACTGAATTCATTTTTCTCTATTGCAATACTTACTAGTTTATTGCCGAATACTTTAAAATTTTCTGTTATGAAAGCATCAAAATATTGAATCGATTTGCTTTTTCTGATTCTCCATCACATGTTGCAATAATTACTGAATTCATTTTTCTCTAATGCAATACTTACTAGTTTATTGCTTAATTATTTTTAAAATTTTCTATTATCAAAGCATCAAAATATTGAATCGATTTGCTTTTTCTGATTCTCCATCACATGTTGCAATAATTACTGAATTCATTTTTCTCTATTGCAATACTTACTAGTTTATTGCCGAATACTTTAAAATTTTCTGTTATCAAAGCATCAAAATATTGAATCGATTTGCTTTTTCTGATTCTCCATCACATGTTGCAATAATTACTGAATTCATTTTTCTCTATTGCAATACTTACTAGTTTATTGCCGAATACTTTAAAATTTTTCTGTTATCAAAGCATCAAAATATTGAATCGATTTGCTTTTTCTGATTCTCCATCACATGTTGCAATAATTACTGAATTCATTTTTCTCTATTGCAATACTTACTAGTTTATTGCCGAATACTTTAAAATTTTCTGTTATGAAAGCATCAAAATATTGAATCGATTTGCTTTTTCTGATTCTCCATCACATGTTGCAATAATTACTGAATTCATTTTTCTCTATTGCAATACTTACTAGATTATTGCTTAATTTTTTAAAAATTTTCTGTTATCAAAGCATCAAAATATTGAATCGATTTGCTTTTTCTGATTCTCCATCACATGTTGCAATAATTACTGAATTCATTTTTCTCTATTGCAATACTTACTAGTTTATTGCCGAATACTTTAAAATTTTCTGTTATGAAAGCATCAAAATATTGAATCGATTTGCTTTTTCTGATTCTCCATCACATGTTGCAATAATTACTGAATTCATTTTTCTCTATTGCAATACTTACTAGTTTATTGCCGAATACTTTAAAATTTTCTGTTATGAAAGCATCAAAATATTGAATCGATTTGCTTTTTCTGATTCTCCATCACATGTTGCAATAATTACTGAATTCATTTTTCTCTATTGCAATACTTACTAGATTATTGCTTAATTTTTTAAAAATTTTCTATTATCAAAGCATCAAAATATTGAATCGATTTGCTTTTTCTGATTCTCCATCACATGTTGCAATAATTACTGAATTCTTTTTTCTCTATTGCAATACTTACTAGTTTATTGCCGAATATTTTAAAATTTTCTGTTATCAAAGCATCAAAATATTGAATCGATTTGCTTTTTCTGATTCTATATCACATGTTGCAATAATTACTGAATTCATTTTTCTCTATTGCAATACTTACTAGTTTATTGCCGAATAATTTAAAATTTTCTGTTATCAAAGCATCAAAATATTGAATCGATTTGCTTTTTCTGATTCTCCATCACATGTTGCAATAATTACTGAATTCATTTTTCTCTATTGCAATACTTACTAGATTATTACCAAATATTTAAAATTTTTCTGTTATCAAAGCATCAAAATATTGAGTCGATTTGCTTTTTCTGATTCTCCATCACATGTTGCAATAATTACTGAATTCATTTTTCTCTATTGCAATACTTACTAGATTATTACCAAATATTTAAAATTTTTCTGTTATCAAAGCATCAAAATATTGAGTCGATTTGCTTTTTCTGATTCTCCATCATATGCTGCAATAATTACTGAATTCATTTTTCTCTATTGCAATACTCACTAGTTTATTGCCGAATACTTTAAAATTTTCTGTTATGAAAGCATCAAAATATTGAATCGATTTGCTTTTTCTGATTCTCCATCACATGTTGCAATAATTACTGAATTCGTTTTTCTCTATTGCAATACTTACTAGTTTATTGCTTAATTATTTAAAAATTTTCTATTCAAAGCATCAAAATAATGAATCGATTTGCTTTTTCTGATTCTCCATCACATGTTGCAATAATTACTGAATTCATTTTTCTCTAATGCAATACTTACTAGATTATTGCTTAATTATTTTAAAATTTTCTATTATCAAAGCATCAAAATAATGAATCGATTTGCTTTTTCTGATTCTCCATCACATGTTGCAATAATTACTGAATTCATTTTTCTCTATTGCAATACTTACTAGTTTATTGCCTAATACTTTAAAATTTTCTGTTATGAAAGCATCAAAATATTGAATCGATTTGCTTTTTCTGATTCTCCATCACATGTTGCAATAATTACTGAATTCATTTTTCTCTAATGCAATACTTACTAGATTATTGCTTAATTATTTTAAAATTTTCTATTATGAAAGCATCAAAATATTGAATCGATTTGCTTTTTCTGATTCTCCATCACATGTTGCAATAATTACTGAATTCATTTTTCTCTATTGCAATACTTACTAGTTTATTGCCGAATACTTTTTAAAATTTTCTGTTATGAAAGCATCAAAATATTGAATCGATTTGCTTTTTCTGATTCTCCATCACATGTTGCAATAATTACTGAATTCATTTTTCTCTATTGCAATACTTACTAGATTATTGCTTAATTTTTTAAAATTTTCTGTTATCAAAGCATCAAAATATTGAATCGATTTGCTTTTTCTGATTCTCCATCACATGTTGCAATAATTACTGAATTCATTTTTCTCTATTGCAATACTTACTAGTTTATTGCCGAATACTTTAAAATTTTCTGTTATGAAAGCATCAAAATATTGAATCGATTTGCTTTTTCTGATTCTCCATCACATGTTGCAATAATTACTGAATTCATTTTTCTCTATTGCAATACTTACTAGTTTATTGCCTAATATTTTAAAATTTTCTGTTATCAAAGCATCAAAATATTGAATCGATTTGCTTTTTCTGATTCTCCATCACATGTTGCAATAATTACTGAATTCATTTTTCTCTATTGCAATACTTACTAGATTATTGCCAAATATTTAAAATTTTCTGTTATCAAAGCATCAAAATATTGAATCGATTTGCTTTTTCTGATTCTCCATCACATGTTGCAATAATTACTGAATTCATTTTTCTCTATTGCAATACTTACTAGTTTATTGCCGAATACTTTAAAATTTTCTGTTATGAAAGCATCAAAATATTGAATCGATTTGCTTTTTCTGATTCTCCATCACATGTTGCAATAATTACTGAATTCATTTTTCTCTATTGCAATACTTACTAGTTTATTGCTTAATTATTTAAAATTTTCTGTTATCAAAGCATCAAAATAATGAATCGATTTGCTTTTTCTGATTCTCCATCACATGTTGCAATAATTACTGAATTCATTTTTCTCTATTGCAATACTTACTAGTTTATTGCCGAATAATTTAAAATTTTCTGTTATGAAAGCATCAAAATATTGAATCGATTTGCTTTTTCTGATTCTCCATCACATGTTGCAATAATTACTGAATTCATTTTTCTCTATTGCAATACTTACTAGTTTATTGCCGAATACTTTAAAATTTTCTGTTATGAAAGCATCAAAATATTGAATCGATTTGCTTTTTCTGATTCTCCATCACATGTTGCAATAATTACTGAATTCATTTTTCTCTATTGCAATACTTACTAGTTTATTGCTTAATTATTTTAAAATTTTCTGTTATCAAAGCATCAAAATATTGAATCGATTTGCTTTTTCTGATTCTCCATCACATGTTGCAATAATTACTGAATTCATTTTTCTCTATTGCAATACTTACTAGTTTATTGCCGAATACTTTAAAATTTTCTGTTATGAAAGCATCAAAATATTGAATCGATTTGCTTTTTCTGATTCTCCATCACATGTTGCAATAATTACTGAATTCATTTTTCTCTATTGCAATACTTACTAGTTTATTGCCTAATACTTTTAAAATTTTCTGTTATCAAAGCATCAAAATATTGAATCGATTTGCTTTTTCTGATTCTCCATCACATGTTGCAATAATTACTGAATTCATTTTTCTCTATTGCAATACTTACTAGTTTATTGCCGAATACTTTAAAATTTTTCTGTTATCAAAGCATCAAAATATTGAATCGATTTGCTTTTTTCTGATTCTCCATCACATGTTGCAATAATTACTGAATTCATTTTTCTCTATTGCAATACTTACTAGTTTATTGCCTAATTATTTAAAATTTTTCTGTTATCAAAGCATCAAAATATTGAATCGATTTGCTTTTTCTGATTCTCCATCATCATGTTGCAATAATTACTGAATTCATTTTTTTCTATTGCAATACTTACTAGTTTATTGCCGAATATTTTAAAAATTTTCTGTTATGAAAGCATCAAAATATTGAATCGATTTGCTTTTTCTGATTCTCCATCACATGTTGCAATAATTACTGAATTCATTTTTCTCTATTGCAATACTTACTAGTTTATTGCCGAATTATTTAAAAATTTTCTGTTATGAAAGCATCAAAATATTGAATCGATTTGCTTTTTCTGATTCTCCATCACATGTTGCAATAATTACTGAATTCATTTTTCTCTATTGCAATACTTACTAGTTTATTTTAATTATTTTTAAAATTTTCTATTATCAAAGCATCAAAATAATGAATCGATTTGCTTTTTTCTGATTCTCCATCACATGTTGCAATAATTACTGAATTCATTTTTCTCTATTGCAATACTTACTAGTTTATTGCTTAATTCTTTTAAAATTTTCTGTTATGAAAGCATCAAAATATTGAATCGATTTGCTTTTTCTGATTCTCCATCACATGTTGCAATAATTACTGAATTCATTTTTCTCTATTGCAATACTTACTAGTTTATTGCTGAATACTTTAAAATTTTCTGTTATGAAAGCATCAAAATATTGAATCGATTTGCTTTTTTCTGATTCTCCATCACATGTTGCAATAATTACTGAATTCATTTTTCTCTATTGCAATACTTACTAGTTTATTGCCTAATTATTTTTAAAATTTTCTATTATCAAAGCATCAAAATATTGAATCGATTTGCTTTTTCTGATTCTCCATCACATGTTGCAATAATTACTGAATTCATTTTTTTCTATTGCAATACTTACTAGTTTATTGCCGAATACTTTAAAATTTTCTGTTATGAAAGCATCAAAATATTGAATCGATTTGCTTTTTCTGATTCTCCATCACATGTTGCAATAATTACTGAATTCATTTTTCTCTATTGCAATACTTACTAGTTTATTGCCGAATACTTTAAAATTTTCTGTTATGAAAGCATCAAAATATTGAATCGATTTGCTTTTTCTGATTCTCCATCACATGTTGCAATAATTACTGAATTCATTTTTCTCTATTGCAATACTTACTAGATTATTGCCGAATACTTTTAAAATTTTCTGTTATCAAAGCATCAAAATATTGAATCGATTTGCTTTTTCTGATTCTCCATCACATGTTGCAATAATTACTGAATTCATTTTCCACATGGGACTACGTGAGTTAGAGAAATTGGGAGAGGATGGGGGAGTTATTACGTATTAAATGGCCACTAGCCCGAACTGCCGACCACGCCTCAACGCTTGCACGTGGGATGGCTGCAGCGATCGAGCGGCGGCTAAACGCACTCCAGATTGCTGGGGTCGGGGCTAAGCAAAGGCGTATTGCGGATGTTAGTGGGGCGTTCTACTCGCTAAATGGTGGTCCCGTGATCGAGAACGCCCAGCGTTGACGCCGGCGTTCACTCCAGACCACGCGGCTTTGTGTGCCAGAGTTTTGGCCGTCTGGCGCAATAGGATTGCTCCTCAGCAACTCACTGGTTAGTAATACGTTAAGATTATTGGTGGGTTATTAATACTAAATCAACTACGAATGAGCAGAACACAATCATTTTTAAATACGTTAACATTTTATTCCATATTACCTCGTGTTTCTGGTCACCCTCTCGCCTATCTGTTTATTATTTTCTTTTAACGCCGACTGCCTGCGCGAGTGCTCAAAACCACTAAAAATTGGTGCGCAGCTAAGCTCTTTTGCGCTCTGCAGATTTCACTCACGCGACCATAATGTACTCCACCACCGCGGCGAGCTGAGCCGTATTAAGTTGCATTGCTGATCGTGGCGTGCCCGCCCACTCATTTGAATTTTGCTTTACCATCTAAAGCTAACGACTTATGATAAGGCCTTATCTACTACTTATCTAACAAAACAATCGATAATTCAAATATAAACTCAACGACTATAATCCAATTCATTTCTTTTTCCATCCACCATCTTACATACTACGAAATATAACCTACTAACTAACTTACTTGTTACCAAAATATGGCCCAATAACAACCTACTCACCACAAATATATCTTACTACTAACTTACCTACTACAAATATATCTTAATGCTAACTTACTCACTACAAATATATCTTAATGCTAACTTACTCACTACAAATTTTTCAGTAACCTTGACTGCTATAATGCCAAAATGGGTGGCAAAAAGGGCCACCTTGCCACCCCCTCTTACTTCGATTTGAGCGACTGTTATGCCCCTCGATGAATTCGATGGTCATCGTATGACTGTTCCCTCCCGCTGCAATTGGAAACGGGTTCCTGTGCGGCTATCTACGTGTTTCCACCTCCCGCCTCAGGAGTTGATTACTCCTCGCTCAGCTCGACGCCAGCAGGGCGTATCCTCCAGTTGACGGGATCAGCGGCAACATCTCAACGCCTACTGTCTCCTTCTGTGTCCAGCGCGTGTCCTCAAGGCTCACTCTCCCATCTGCCCAATAGCCTGCCATGTGCCCAATAGACGCCTTCTCCTCCCCTGGGTCGATTCTGAAACCTGACGTTGGCCGTGTTTTCGGCCGTTTCCCACCTGGTTGCAAGTTTTCGTGCTGCCGACGCGGATGGCCCGGAGTGCTGTGGTCTGTTGGGGATTGACTGGCCGGGGCGGGTGTCCGGTTCGCGCGCGCGGGGCACTGGTGGGTCCTCTTCGTCGTCGCCGACGACGCGCCTGGACGCCTGGCCTGATCTGTCGGGCGCTCTGCGCTGGACTGCGACGAGCATGACAGGCGCCGGTTTTCGACCGTGCCAGGGTATCGCAACGGGTGACCCTGGCGGGCTGGTTCCGGGCGGCTGGTCCCTCTCAACGTCGTCGTCAGTTCCCGGCGTTGGGGAACAGGATCTGTGGCGGTGTCCTCCTCGGGATTCGCATCTTCCACTCGGACGCTCAGCTGCTCTGCTTCCGCTCCGTCCCGCGCCGCGGTCTCGGGATGGGGTCCTCGCGGAGGGACAATGCTCCCTAGCCGCCTTCCACCCCCGTGACGGGGATCCATCATCAGCCTTCGAGGTGAATGGGGCTTGCAACGCCGCCTTCCTCGGGACTCGCCTCCTCCTCGGCCTCGAACTCTTCGCCGAAACTTATGGACACCTCACTGCCCCTTCCTCCACTTCGTCCCCGCGCCGCGGTCTCCGGGGGTGGGGTCCTCGACGGAGGGACGAATACGCTTTCCCCTGCCGCCTTCCCCACCCCGTGACGGGGATCTGCTGTCCATTTCTGGTGGAAACTCACTCATCTTCGCTCGCCGTCCACGGCGTCGGCGTCGCCCACCTTGACGGGGCTCCATCCTCTGTACCATCTCCGCGCGCCGGACTTCGGGCTGCCCGGTGGGCGAGGGGCGATGGCGGCTCCTCCACGAGTGAGGTGGCGTGGTGCCCCCTAGGCACCTGGATATACACCCAAATCGTGGCATCTGGCCTGCACCAGTTGGATAAGGCCGTCCATCCTGGTCGCCACGGTCCACCGTCGAGGCGGAGGACCGTGGGTACGCCGGGGCGGCGCCCGCTCCTCTTGGCGACGGTATATTCCCTGGCCGAGCCCCGGGTCCCTCGGCCTCGGCCGACTCCGCGCCTCTCCTCTGGAGAACGGCTCCGTGCTGTCGCTGCGCTTGCGTCTTCGACTCGGACTGAGCCTTCGTCGTCGTCTACTTATCTCGATGACGTCCTCCATACTGTTACTCCTGTAGTTCAGATTCTTTAGTCTTCTGTTTTTATTCGTGTTAATGACCGAAATGGCCCTCCTAACTACTGCATTAGTGTTAGCGTTAACAGGGGCTCTACGGGAAGTTAGTAGTTGATGAGATGTGTAGATTTGTCAGGGCCTTTGTTTGTCTTCGTCGGGTACAGCGGGCTCGTTCCTCGTCCCCGTTTCCCCCGGTCTCATTTTCCGGTATCGTGTCGCTTTCTTCGTTTCTTGATGGAATGGCTCAACTGCGCAATGTTGGCCACCCTTCTCTTACGTTCGCCCTCCTTTCGCCAGGCGCACCACGTTGGGAGACAGGAACTTAACCGACCTTGTAGGGCCGTCGAATTTGGGCGCTAGTTTCGCCGATCCAGTCCGCCGCGTTCGACAATTGATGTTGTCGCCGCAAATAGCACCGCCGGACCCCAACGTTGGTCTCCAGTCGCGCCGTCTCAAAGTTATAGTGCCCCAGCCTTGATCCCTTTGATGCTCAACTGTAAGTTACGGCGCACTATGTCGAAAATCTCCTTCATTTTGACTCCTCTGGCCTCGGCTCGGGATCCTCTGTGGTCGCCGAACCGGGGTGACTTCAGATCGTATAAAAGCGGCGGGTGGCGGGCTCCCGCCCTAACATCAGGGAATGCTGGAGTGAAGCCCGTGGAGTCGGCCACGCCGAGTTGACTGCTAGCGTTAGTCTCCGGCAACAGCTCGTCCCATGAGCTCTGGTGGCCTTCGATGTACTGAGCTATCATGGTCTTCACCGTGCGATGTGTTCTCTCCGTCCGGGTTCTCCTGCGATTGTATAAGGCGCTGTGTGCTTGGAGTGTCACCCCCAAGGATCCATAAACCCGCCCTTGAAACCTTCTAAGCTTGTGAATTGTACGCCGTTGTCGCAACGAACGTCCTGGGCACTCAAATCGGCTGATTATGCGTTCCTGAACGCCACAGTTGTGGCGAGCGGTAGTCGCTTTCCTCAACGGCACCAGCTCCACCCATTTGGCAAAGCGTCGTGGAACACTTCATAATATTGTGTTCCAGCCAAGTTTGGAATGAAAAAGGTCCTTGTGACGAAGTCTTCGTGCATTAAAAAAGCATTCATTGGCTCTGCCACTCTGTCTTCAGGAGTATATGCTTGGCTGGCTTTTGTTGCACGCATTTAAATCTTTTTTTGGCATGCTGTCTCTGCAACACTTCACGTATTTGGCTTTCTGCATCTCTGAACATGTGTCGGCCAATAGTACCTTTTGCGCAAGTCGTGCCGCCGTCTTCCTCACTCCTTGATGTCCGGCCGTGGAGCGGTCGTCGTGGCACTCCCCTCATCACTCTGCCCCTCAAACTGCTCGGGACGCAGAGCTTCCATGCATGAAATCTTTCCCTGCTCCATCCTCGATGGCCTATATTCCGATACAATCGCTCATTTTCTTTCCATATAGTCCTGGAACTTCTCAGGCTCCTTTGCAATTCTTTTCACGCATCCTTGTTATCCACCAGCAAGAGGCTTTCACGGCCTTGCTCGCACCGTTCATGGGCTGCTGGGACAGTCGTGTCGGCTACTACGTTTAAGCTCCCCGGCGATAACGTATGTCGAAACTGATATTGCTGTAACTCTAGCGCCCAACGAGCCATCCGGCCCGTGGGACTTTCTATGGAGCTGGAGCTATTTCAGCGCTAGATGATCTCGTGACACGTCGAATCTGTAACCCTCCAGGTAGCAACGCATCTTTCGGATCGCCCATACGATTGCGAGGCACTCCTTCCGTTGCAGCCGCCGAGGAGCTTAGGCCTGCCTTCAGTAACTTCCGGCTGGCGTATGCTATCACTCGCGCTCCTGCCCTGACTTCTCTTTTGCGTCAGCACTGCGTGCCGAGGCCGTAGTCGCTGGCGTCGGTCTTGCAGCACAAATTTGGCCGAGCAGTCGGGATGCGCCAGAACAGGCGCGGTCGTTAAACTCTCCTTGAGTTTCTCTGCAACGCCTCTCCCTGCTCCTCACTCCAGATCCACTTCTGGCCCTTCTTAACAGCTTCGTCATCGGTTGTACCAGTGACGCGAAGTTTGCAAGCAAAGCGTCGATACCATAGATGCCATTCCTAGGCATTGCCTGCAGCCTCTTGAGATTCGAAGGCGATGCATGGGAGGTTTCCCGATCGCCTCGAATTTTCGCGGGATCAGTTTGAATCTCTCCGACATCATCACAGCATGGCTAAGGTACGCCAACTTCTCCCGAAAGAAACTGCATTTTCTTCTGTTGAGTCTTCGCTTGGCTCGCTCGTAACCGCCGGAAAACTTCCCTTCAGGTTGGCCACGTGTTACTCCTTCGTCGCTCCGATGACTACTATAATCGTCGGGAGGTAATGCAAACGCGTGAGGCTCAGTGTCGGGTCCGATGATTGTGTCCAATGCCTCTCGAATGTCGTCCCCGCCGAATGCAGACCGAATGGCATCACTCGCCATTGGAACAATCCTCTGCCTGGCACGGTAAACGCCGTGTTCTCCCAGCTATCCGCCGCCATTGGGATCATCAGTAGTAACCGCTCTTTAGATCCAGCGTAGATATAAATCGTGCGTCTCCGTAGTTTTTCTCCAAATGTGAAGAATCCGTGGAACAGGGATAAAGCGTCCGGGACTGAGTTGGCGTTGAGCTGTCGATAAAATCACGCACATGACAAGTCCTTCCTTTTTCTTGACTAACTAGGGGTGCTCTGTGGGGTTCTTTTTCGACGGTTCAATGAACTTTCCAGCTTGAGCGCCTCCCATCCTGTTCATTGATCACCTTTTGCATATGCAGCGGTTTTGGGGTAGTACCTTTGCTTCCAAAGGGTTTGTCGTCGCTAAATCCGGATGCTAGCTCAGCGATGTGCGTCACGCCCCTCGAGGTCCTCGAACAATGCCAACTCTGCCTCGAGGAACCTCCTGTTCTTTCTCTAAATCATCCGCCCTCCTTACTATTGGGGCGCGGATCGTTCACATGTCACCTCCGTACTCCTCTCGTTGCTTCTCGTCTCTAACTCACTCTCGGCCTCCTTACTATTAAGGATCGTTGTATATCCCTCCGTATTCGCTCCTCTCTGCTTCTGCTTCTCCTGTCGGCCGCCCCTCGGGCTCAACACCTTCCTCTCACCTTCGACTTGGGATTTGAACTCCGGCGACCACTCCTCGGGTCCGCTCCTTCCTCAAGTCCTCGCTCTGTTTTAGCACAACTCTCGCGGGAGGCTCAGCTCCCCTTTGTCGTCACTAGCTCGTTTCTTTCCTTTCTGTCTCTGTCGCTGGGAGACGCCCTCTAAGTCTCTCCTTCGGCGTTCCTTTTTCCATTCCTTTCCTCTTGCTTCTCTGTTCTCCGTCGGGTGCAGTGTGCCTTGGCTCGACGCTTGCTGGACGCCGACGTTGACACTGCGATTGCCGACTCTCCTTTGGGCCCTCGGCTCATCGTTACCAGGCTTCGTGCGACGCCTCTGAGCTCCAATCTCTTCACTCTTCGACGAACTTCCGAGGTTGTTTCCTCTTAAGACGTTTGTTGCTCTTGTTTCCACTTTGCTGAACCATTTGGTGGCGATGTGCCATTCCCCACGTCGCCTTATCATCCTCATCTCGGAGCTCCGCGTTGCCGCTGCAACGCACTCAGGGGTACAATGGCATAGCCAGGAAGTCCATATGCCGAGGATGACATGGTCTAGCATGGTCGGCATTATTAGCAAGTTTGCTTCTGCTGTTTTACTCAAGCAGGTTTCACATCTGTCTCACTATCTCTGTGACGGTTTAGTGCTGATCCATCGGCTAAATCCTTGATCTGCGACGCAACTTGGCAACGTCCTTCGCTCTCTATCGTCCGTTGGCGCACGCAGTCCTCACAATAAAATTGCGTGTAGCTCCAGTGTCGATCGTGGCAGTCATCCTTTGACCCCCGACCGTTACCGACGCGACGAGATCTTCCACTCTCTTTACTTGGAAAGCGGGTCCCTCTCCTCATCTTCCGCTTTAATTGGCGCTGCTCTGTCCTCTTTGAGGGCGCCCTGGGCCGTTTCCCGAGCTGTCTCGAACGAGGCACTCTCGCAGTCCGGCCTTGCTGCCGCAACGCCAGTGAATAACACTGGCGCATAGCGACATTTCGCAGTAGTGTCCAGGTTGTGTGCATCGATAACAAATCTCGACTTGGCCTGGTCCAGCATCTCAGATATCATTCGGTTAGTTGTTTCCGCTGACTGGTGTGTCGCTACTTCGGCGTGTCCACCTCGCCCTTCTTCAACTACTTGTCCTCAGATCGGGGGAACAAGATGTCTTTGCGCGGAAAGGATTATTCTGCCGCGCCTCTCCACTGGCAGGGCCAAACTTCCGGTCTCCACCGTAGCCTTCCTTCCCTTTGTTCTCTCTGTTGACTCCTCACGTTCTCGAACTCCGCGGCCATCTGGGTCAGCTGCGTTAGAGACGAGAAATCGATGCCTCCGTACGTACAGTCTGTATTCCGGGATGCGTTCTCGTAAGCCCCTGTTCAACTCTTGGGCCGGGCTGTATTCTGGCCCTGTGTCGCATCGGAGGCGTAGCTCAATCAAGTGAGTCCTTGAAGGTTCGCCCTCCCGCCGGCGCGGATTTGGTCACTCAAACGCTCGAGGGTATTGGGGGGGAGGTAAGGAAGAAATCCAAGAACTCCTTTGTAAATTCAAACAGGGGACATCTCTTAGCCCACTGGTCAGGGAACCACTTTTTGGCGCCCTTGTCTTACCAACACCTCGCTTAGTGCTCTGCGGCACCTGTCCAACTGCGATCCCACTCAAGTTATGGCTCGCTCTTCCAGGGGGATCTCGATGAAAACCGAGGGGATTCGATCGACCGCTCCACGCATTCCCCACTTCCTGACTTGCTCGGCGATATGCCGGCGGGTGCCTCTCGGTGGCGGTGAGAACACTGGAGTCCGACGCTCAACACTCATCTCGCCTCCCATTGCCAGATCCCTTCGATATCCTCCGGCTCCCAGCCATGCTGCGCCGCTCGGTGTACGCTAAGCCTCCAGCGGCGCCGTCGAAGCGCGGAACCGCTTCCTGGATCTTTCTGGGTCGGGGCTCTGACTTTTGGTATGCGCGGCTGCCCCATGCTCGCACATCGCGCCTCCCAAGAGAAACGCTTGCTTCCCATTCAGTCAGTCGCCCTTTCACCCGCCGAATAGCCACCGCCCTGGATGTGGGATGACAATCACTTTCTCTTCTTAAGTATCTTCCACGCGGCCCTCGTCGTCAAGGCCGAGGATCTTCGATACTGACCGCTATCAGTTCCTCTTTTAGCGCTGGTAAAGTCCAGCCGACTCTTAATCCTGATATTGGGTTTTGCTCCTTCCATTATTTACTAAAATTTCCTTTCTTTCTTTTTTCTTCCCCCTTTTTTTTTTTCTCCTCTCTCTTCTTTTCCTTTTTTCTTTTCTCCTTTTTCTCTTCCTCTTATTTATTTATATTTGTTTTGTTTTTCTTTTTTTTCTTTTTTCAAATTTCCTTATGTTATACAATTCTGTTTGTCTTAATCTATTTTATGTTACATTTATTCTAGTTTCTTTGGTTTATTTTTCTTTATTCGTCTTAATCTATTTTACTCTCTCTTATCTTCTTCTTCTTAATGTACTTCCTATTATTTCTTTTCTTTATTTTTCTCAATTTACTGTATTTCTCTTTCTTTGTTTCTCGTTCACTTCATCTTTATTTTTGCTTTCTTGCATTATTCTTAATCTCTTGCTTTATCTCGCTTTTTCTTTATTTTTTTTGTTTTTTGGGTTTTCTTTTGTTTCCTCTTAATCTATTTTATTCTTATTTCGTTTTCTTTTATTTCTCTTAATCTATTTCATTTTTTATTTTCCTCTTTTCTTTATTACTCTTAATCTATTTTTATTTTATTTCTCCTTATTTCTCTTAATAAACTCGTTTTATTTCGTTTTCTTTGACTTTTGTTTTAAATTATATTCATTTGACCCTTTTTTCTTATCTTTCGACTCAGTTTCCCACGGTTTCCTCCTGATTCCTATCCGCTTATTTCAGTTCCACCTTTTCTCATCTACTTCACCTTGTTCCTCTTTACGCCCTAGTTCAACTGACTTCGTTTCATTTCACTTCACGACCTACTTGACGGCCACTGGTTTCGTCTCTCTTCATTTCGCTTCTCAGCGACCACGTTAGTCATGCACTCTAACCTTGGCATCCATTTATTTATTGTATAATCATGAATTATTTATTGATTACCTGTTATTAAACTATTCTGATTTATATTTATTTATTCATTTGTTCATTTTTTATAATTTTCATTTATTAACAACTTTTTATTTGTTATAGGAGATTTTGTTTATTTATAGAGATTTTTAATTTGTTACTTATAAATTTTAATTTGTTTATAAGGATTTTATTTACTGTTACAGTTTTTATTGTTATAAGATTTTGTTTGTTTATAAGAATTTTGTTACGTTTATGATTGTTAATTTATGGATTTTTTGTTGTTATAAGGATTTTGTTTATGGTACATTGTTTATATAGGTTTTGTTTGTTATAAATTTTTTATTTATTTATAGGTTTACATTTATTATATTTTCTTCATTTTATAGATTTTATTGGTGATGTTGTTGTTTTTCATTCATTTAATGTTGTTGTTTGATGATTTGGAAGTCTATAAACATTGAAAGTATTCACAATTCACTTTTATTTATATCGACTGCGGCCCACTGTCCATACTCTTTATATCGACTGATGGCTACATAGACGATCAGTGTCTAAACTGATCTGCACGTGCGTTCTTCTTCGCGCAGGCTCGTCAATGATCGAGGTTCTCCCGGTGTCGTATGCGCACAATCACACGCCTACGCTTAACCGATTGCTCTCCCACTCTCTTGATCCTATTCACGCATATATTTATACATTTGCGCTGGACTACTAAAGATGCACCTATGCGTATAATACACAGATGCTTGCCCTTTCGCCTATTAACAGCAAGTTATTTTCGCTCTCATCAAATGTGCCCCACTGTTCATACACGCATATAAATTGTCATTGACAGGGGTGAGGATAGCAAAGACGTTTGGTAAAGCGCACCGTATATATATATATGTTGCATCTATGTTTTAGTGGTTGATTGAGATATCATCTTGTGCGTACTTTATAAGACAGATGCGCACATATATGTAATATTACATATATATATGTACATACATGCACATACACGTAATCATGCGCGCTTAGTGTTCGTTGCTAATACCCTTCTGTGGTTGGCTTCACGCTCACTTACTCTCGTTTACCTTCTTACCACCTCTCCTTCATTACTTACCTCTCTTCTCTCGCTGGTTCGCAATGTTCGCGACGCTGCCCCCGCGCGTGCATACATTCTTATCACATATGCGTATTCGATTTACGCTTTCTGACGATACATATTTGCGCACGCTGTTATATTTCTTCACTTCTTGAGGCCTTCTCGAGGATTTTTACGTGGCCGATGACCGTCGTAAAAGGATAAATGCTTTAAATTTCACGCTTTTCATGAATGTTCAGCAGTTTCCCTCGCTTTTAATTCACTCCACGTAGCGCTCTGCTCTTTGGTCACGTTGACTTGGAGTCTTGACAATTTTTGCCATGACCTCTATTTGAATTTGTGCCGGCCGGGATTTTACATACTTCGTATGCCACACTCTCTGGCCACCGGAGGTCCATAGCTCCGGGCGCCACTTGTGGCAAGGATTAGAATTTTCCAGCCGGGGTCCAGGCTTCGGTCCCTCCTTCACTTGCCCAGGACCACAACTAAGACATTTTGTAAAACTACTACGGGACTACAAGGGAGAAACCCCGGAGGGGATGGAGTTATTACGTGATAAGCCCTCAGCCCGAACTCGCCGACCACGCCCCACACGTTTGCACGTGGGATGGCTGCAACGATGTTGGCGCGGCTTCTTACGCAGATTGCTGGGGTCGGGGGCTACAAAAAGGCGTATTGGAGGATGTTGGTGGAGGCTATTCCTACAAATTGGACGGCGCCTTAGTCGAGGAACGCAAAGCGTTGACGCCGGCGCGTTCACTCCAGACCACACGGTTTTGTGTGCCAGAGTTTTGACCACCGTCTGGCGCCAGCGGAGGATTGCCCTCGTGCTAACCACCAGTTAGTAATGGTAAAGATGGCGCTTGGTTGAGGTGGGTGATTTGCCAAATCAACCTCCTTTGTGAACACAATCATTTCTAAATACGTTAACAGTACATTCCATATTACTGCCTCGTGTTCCCTCCTCTTTACCTTATCCAGTTTACATTGACACTTATTTTAACGCCGATAAGTTCCGCGTTGAGTGCTCGGCTCCAGGGTGAATTTCTAAGCGCGCAGCTTTCGAGCCGCTTTCCCGCGCTCTGCGAAGGTTTCACCAACACTGACCACGCAGTGCAGTTTCACCACCCACGAGGCTTTCGGGCTGCATGGTTACTGCTGATCCATGTACCTTTCCACTTATTTGAGATTTTGCTTACTTATCACAAGGCCCAACGACTGGCACGATTGCCTGGCACGTCCACGCGCTTACGCGTCGGACAAGGTGATCGGTCAATTCAGGTATGGAAGCTTAACTGACCCCATGATCCAGTTCGTTTCTTTTTCCGTTCGCTACAGCATCTTTACATGCACTACCGAAATGTAAACCTGCGAAACCAAACTTGCTTGCTACGAAGTTTGTTTATTTCTACCTGCTCGCTACAAATGTAATCTTTACTGACCTATTCGCTACCTGAAAGAATATGTCTTGATAGCTGACAATGCTGCAAGATACGGTGATATCGATTTTATGTGCCAAAAAAGATGTGAAGGGGGACGAGAGATACCTTACCCATTTTGAATTCGATTTTTCTCTGTTACGTACCTGGATTGTTGTGGCTTTAAAAAAATTTCTGTTATCAAAGCAAACAAAACAATGAATCGATTTGCTTTTTCTGATTCTCCACCACATCCTTGTTGCGCCAATTACTGAGATTCATTTTTCTCTATTGCAATACTTACTAGTTTATTGCCGAATACTTTAAAATTTTCTGCTATGAAAGCATCAAAATAATGAATCGATTTGCTTTTTCCTGATTCTCCATCACATGTTGCAATAATTACTGAATTCATTTTTCCTCTATTGCAATACTTACTAGTTTATTGCCGAATACTTTAAAATTTTCTGTTATGAAAGCATCAAAATATTGAATCGATTTGCTTTCTGATTCTCCATCACATGTTGCAATAATTACAGAATTCATTTTCCTCCTATTGCAATACTTACGAGTTTATTGCCGAATACTTTAAAATTTTCTATTATCAAAGCATCAAAATAATGAATCGATTTGCTTTTTCTGATTCTACGTCACATGTTGCAATAATTACTGAATTCATTTTTCTCCTATTGCAATACTTACTAGTTTATTGCCGAATACTTAAAAATTTTCTGTTATGAAAGCATCAAAATATTGAATCGATTTTGCTTTTTCTGATTCTTTCTATCATCATGTTGCAATAATTACTGAATTCATTTTTCTATTGCAATACTTACTAGTTTATTGCCGAATACTTTTAAAATTTTTTTCTGTTATGAAAGCATCAAAATATTGAATCGATTTGCTTTTTCTGATTCTCCGTCACATGTTAATAATTACAGAATTCATTTTTCTCTTATTGCAATACTTACTAGTTTATTGCTGAATACTTTAAAATTTTCTATTATCAAAGCATCAAAATAATGAATCGATTTGCTTTTTCTGATTCTCTATCACATGTTGCAATAATTACTGGGAGATTCATTTTTCCCCTATTGCTAATACTTACTAGTTTACTGACGAATACTTTAAAATTTTCTGTTATGAAAAGCATCAAAATATTGAATCGATTTGCTTTTCTGATTCTCCTCACATGTTGCAATAATTACTGAATTATTTTTCTCTATGCAATACTTACTAGTTTATTGCCGAATACTTTTAAAATTTTCTGTTATGAAAGCATCAAAATATTGAATCGATTTTTTTTTTCTGATTCTCCATACACATGTTGCAATAATTACTACATTAATTTTTTTTCTATTGCAATACTTTACTAGTTTATTGCCGAATACTTTAAAATTTTCTGTTATGAAAGCATCAAAATATTGAATCGATTTGCTTTTTCTGATTCTCCATCACATGTTGCAATAATTACTGAATTCATTTTTCTCTATTGCAATACTTACTAGTTTATTGCCGAATACTTTAAAATTTTCTGTTATGAAAGCATCAAAAATATTGAAATCGATTTGCTTTTCTTGATTCTCCACATGTTGCAATAATTACTGAATTCATTTTTCTCTATTGCAATACTTACTAGTTTATTGCCGAATACTTTAAAATTTTCTGTTATGAAAGCATCAAAATATTGAATCGATTTGCTTTTTTCTGATTCTCCGTCACATGTTGCAATAATTACTGAATTCATTTTTCTCTATTGCAATACTTACTAGTTTATTGCCGAATACTTCTAAAATTTTCTGTTATGAAAGCATCAAAATATTGAATCGATTTGCTTTTTCGATTCTATGATCACATGTTGCAATAATTACTGAATTCATTTTTTCTATTGCAATACTTACTAGTTTATTGTCGAATACTTTAAAATTTTCTTTTAGAAAGCATCAAAATATTGAATCGATTTGCTTTTTCTGATTCTCCAATCTCGATGTTGCAATAATTACTGAATTCATTTTTCTCTATTGCAATACTTACTAGTTTATTGCCGAATACTTTAAAATTTTCTGTTATGAAAGCATACAAAATAATGAATCGATTTGCTTTTTCTGATTCTCCATCACATGTTGCAATAATACTGAACTCATTTTTCTTATCGCAATACTTACTAGTTTATTGCCGAATACTTTAAAAATTTTCTGTTATGAAAGCATCAAAATACGAATCGATTTGCTTTTTCTGATTCTATATCACATGTTGCAATAATTACTGAATTCATTTTTCTCTATTGCAATACTTACTAGATTATTGCCGAATACTTTTAAATTTTCTGTTATGAAAGCATCAAAATATTGAATCGATTTGCTTTTTCTGATTCTCCATCACATGTTGCAATAATTACTGAATTATTTTTTTCTATATGTGCAATACTTACTAGTTTATTGCCGAATACTTTTAAAATTTTCTATTATCAAGTATCAAAATAATGAATCGATTTGCTTTTTCTTGATTCTCCATCACATGTTGCAATAATTACTGAATTCATTTTCTCTATTGCAATACTTACTAGTTTATTGCTGAATACTTTAAAATTTTCTGTTATGAAAGCATCAAAATATTGAAATCGATTTGCTTTTTCTTATTCTCCATCACATGTTGCAATAATTACTGCAATTCATTTTTCTCTAATACAATACTTACTATTATTATTGCTGTAATTATTTTAAAATTTTCTGTTATCAAGCATCAAAATATTGAACGATTTGCTTTTCTGATTCTCCATCACATGTTGCAATAATTACTGAATTCATTTTCCTCTATTGCAATACTTACTAAATTTCTATTGCTTAATTTTTTAAAAATTTTCTATTATCAAAAGCATCAAAATATTGAATCGATTTGCTTTTCTGATTCTCCGTCACATGCTTGTAATAATTACTGAATTAATTTTTCTTATGCAATACTCCTTGATGATTGCCGGATTTGGAAAATTTTCTATTGTCAAAGCATCAAAATATTGAATCGATTTGCTTTTCTGATTCTCCATCACTGTTGCAATAATTACTTAATTCATTTTTTTCTCTATTGCAATACTTACTAGTTTGCCCACGAATACTTTAAAATTTTTCTGTTAGAAGCATCAAAATATTGAATCGATTTTGCTTTTCCTGATGCCTTATCACATGTTGCAATAATTACTGAATTCATTTTTCTCTATTGCAATACTAGATTACTTATTGCCGAATATTTAAATTTTTTTGGTATCAAAAGCATCAAAATAATGTAATCGACTTGCTTT